>NW_008751868.1:575404-584183 GCF_000715545.1 Opisthorchis viverrini
GAGTTACGAGATAATCACGAAGCAAAAGGTGAAAGATACCACAATCGAGGTATGTGTTAAGTTACCGCCTCTACCCACTGCTTTAACTTGAATGTCCCTACCAAGTGCTTTAACTCACAAAAGTCGTGTTTGCGGAGAAGCAAGCAGTCGAGTTCGTGTAGTGTTCGAGCAGCTTGTTGGTAAACACGTTGTTGTGAATAGAATCAAATAACTGCTCACTAACCGAAGTGAAGTTGAGGTTCCAAAATGCTGCTACCTATTCGCATCACGAGTGTATGACTCCCTGCATGGACAGTCCTTTGAATCGACACAAACACTGTTTGTGGGCTGCGGTAGACAATTCTTTAGTTTTAACCCTAGAAGTCATTTTGGTCGGAAAGTTATTCGGAAATTTGCTGCTGTTTGATGATGATCCGAATTCTCCGAGGAAACTTATTGACCTCAGGATAACGTTTGAAAGGTGAACAGATGGGAATCAGGTTCTCATGAGCTGATTCTAATCTCGGTCTGGGCTTTACCAAATGTATGAATTGGAGTACCTTTTCCAATTAATATTTACTCTAAAATTTCTAAACCTGCTATAAGCATACTTCATAAAAAAACTCACACTATAGCATCCATATAGTGGTTAAAGGAGAAAAGCTTGAAGAATGAATCTACACTCCTGTTCAAGTCTGTTTCCCTTACACTGTCCTCCCACATATGCCACTGCTTCTCCTAGACATGTCACCGTCTGGAAAGCTAGTGCATTTCCGGGTGTATGACTTCTGTGTGAACTTTAGGTTTGGATGGGTTTGGTTAAAATGTGCCGGAATTTCGTGGGATTTCCAGATTATCTGTAAGGTTCTTAATGTTCAATCTGTGTCCAAAATATTAAGCTCAAAAGCATAAAAATGTAACGTTTGGAATTTAATCTACAGAGGACTTTCTCGGTAAGTTGCAACTGTGTTATTTAAAATTAATAATCTTAGTTCTTCCATGCTTGTCATACCGTAAAAGATGCTTTCATGCGGTTCAGTAAAACCACTGTATTGATGTGCAGCGGACGAGTAAAAAAGAGTGATCGTACAAGAAGACGATCGAGAACATGAATAAGAAATTTGCACGAGTTGTAAAGTTCATTTTGGCGGTTGAGTTGTGTGAACTAAACTATATAGTGCATGATAGATTTCTGATGAGGTGTACACCCGGAGTCTGAGTATTTCGTACTAACAAGGCCACGATCCTGTAGATACCAGGCTTGCATTATAACAAATTTCATCAAAAGTGTTTAGTAATACCTCAGAAACCAGAGTACATATTCTCCTAGAAAGTATAACTCGACTTAGATGAAAATTCAGACTACAGGCCATGCCAAGTGAACTGATGTAAAAAAAATTACAGATTCGGTAGACCTTTAGAGTAGTTCTAGGGAACCATTGCGCCGTGCTTGCTTGATAGCTTTACAAACGGCTTGCAATTGGCTTCTTTTTTGGTGCTGTTAACGCCCATTTGATTGGAACTCCAATAAACAAAAGTGGCGCACCTGAATAACTGACCATTTAGGATCCTCTTCGATTGTCGGGAAGAGTGGAATAAAATAACATGTTAACAGAATAGATAACATGAAGTAAATTCTGGAATTATTTCCAGTTGATTTAAAACCTTGAGATCCCTTTGGCCATTATGAGAGATCACGAAAGTTAGATAACCGACAAATTGATGGGAAATATGGAAGAAGTCCGGAGACATTTAACACTACGTATTCATCTAGACTTCCTTGTTTTCAGTGATTTGGGTTTGATGCTGGCAGTTAAGGTAAACCTTCCAAAATCATATAAATATATTTTGAAAGACAGGGAACAAAAGTCACTAAAAATTGGCTAGGAAATAAGCAAGAGGTGAACTGTTAAACACTTTAATGCTGGATTTAAAGGTTGAAATCACCTCAGAGATTGTACCACATATCTCACATCTCAGAAAGTTCAACCTTCTATTCATGAGTTCACTGCCATTGGAATAAGACCATTGGTTGACAGACGACCCCATGGACATAAACAATTTTCAGTGTCAAGTGTTTGATGCGCACCAGGCATATAAATGGACATAAAACAGGAGGATGATGGCTGTACACACCTAATCAGCCGCCCACACAACCCCATATACCGGAGCACCGATGACGCCACCTTGTTCAAAAATGAAGATTTTCAAGCTAACAGACAAAACCTCGTAATAGCCGTGGTAAATGTCTGGACAACGTGCCTGCTCCTGCTGCCGTTTGGAACTCAACTTTCACAAAAGTATCACTCCACTATATGTCGAAACAGTTGCTACTGACGCCACTCATTCATCTTCAAGAGGCAGGCAATGAAACCTACAGAACTGCCGAAAGAACCACCCAGCAACCTACTGTATTTTACGGGAAACTCTAAGGATTCTACAATGAACAATCTTCAGGAAGTAAATAATTATGGAATACAACGGAAAACAGTGTGCACTCACGGTTTGTTGTCATTGGATGGTTTGGAACGCCGGCTTCAGTGTAGAATTTCGAGGAGTCGGAGTTGGTGCTAGGGGTGATCTGCGAATTCGGACATAGGTCTAGTAGAATAGGATTGGAGTGTAAACGCGTAGGTGCCATCTGAAAGACCTTTTCTAGCTCAAACACGATGGCATTACAATGGGCGATGGTATCACAATCGACAATGACGGAGTGGCCTCATTCCTGTATCTCTCCACTTTTCACTACGTGTTCGGCTTTCCATTTTTTCGTTATTATCATCACCTTTGTGGAACGGCAAAGATAGACTTTGTGAATTGCTTATCGATGGAGGAAAACGTCTTCATACTAAGTAGACAGTCGCCTAGCCTTGTTACCGATGGGCCGTTTTCATCACAGATAAGTACCGAGTTTTTGAGATCTCAGTAACAAGCCAACATCGTGAGCGTGCACCACCTGTTTGGAGCCAAACTCAATGAAGTGCCAAACGAATACCATCGTTTGAAAAAATGCTCACCTACATTTTTCTCTACGCAGGAGCTCAAAAAACCCTGTCCGTCTGTGCAGAGACTAACTATACTAATATTACGGATGCCACGATCATGCGAACCTAAGCGTTCCGGTTGATTTCTGTAAGGCTTTAGGAACACTGATAGAGAAATGAGAGAACAGTCAACATTAACATACCATAGAATAGTCATAGCACCTTTCCTGTTCTAATCGTGTTTCCGTTAGACCTTTTTGTATTTTCCAGCTTTTCAGTGGAGATATCATAGTCCTTAATGCCTACTTAAGTTTGACATGCACTGCCAATGAAACAGTAAGGTGATTTTTAGCACAAGCAAGCATGCGTTGGACACACCTCGTATAATGTGCTGCACTGTATTCGTGCCTTCAAGACTGGGTGGAAAAGGTTACGCTAATGGGATAGCGAGATGTGCTAACTTCCATTCATTTCACGGCCGGTGACCCTCCATAAATAAGTTCCATATGGATTGGGTTCAACTACAGTGTACGACAATGGTCAGAACAGATAGGTGTCCGAAACAACGGATGAGGGTTCGAGACTCTCCGGAATTTCGTGAGATGTGCACTGCTGATGATTCCCAATAGGGATGAAACACCTGTACAGTGCTTCTTGGGTTTTCAGCATAGATTGGCTTCACTCACATGACGAAATCTCCACAAACATCGCCCGGATGATAGGCGGAGACCAACCCGAAATTTTTGGTCAGCTAATAAATGCCAACTAACCAGTTCATTCAACCTCTTGGATACAGTGGGCTTTGTGATTTGTGTGTCATTACGTTCGCTTGACACTTTAAGAAAAAATAAGAGTCAGTACACTTTGCTAACAAGCATTAGCCATCAAGAGGACAATTGGTTAATGCGGAGATTGGATGGAGCCACGCTGGTATGTTACTTGATGAGTTGATGATAGTACAAACAAAAACTGGCCTATTGAAATAGTGGTCGTATTTGCAGAGTACCTCTCAGTAAGAGCAGATTAGTAGTCTATGCATACCATAATTTGTCGAACTGAGTACAACATTGGGGGCTAAACAAAGTTTCAATTAAAACGACGATACCCGTTGACTTATAAACCAACCAGGCTTAGGGTCGCAAAGAGGATGTTATGACATTTTAAATTCTATGAAGGTAGCAACTTGGAGCCGACAAAGTTTGCTATGGGCCTTGCAAAACTAAATAAGAATTACTAACGGATTGCTGTTTCAGCAGCCATACGTTTATATATCTTTTTCTAAGGTATCAGATAATGTGACAATTTGCCTTGCGGCTGTATAGAGTTTACTGACAAATTAGGTGAGACGTTATCAGCGCGTGATCACATTCTAACCTCACTCTCGTTTGACAATAGGGATTTTCCATAAAAAGTCTTCAATTTGTAAAAACTGCCAAAGTGTTTAAATAAGAGTGTACGCGAAGAGCAACATTCGATTGTTTTGTTTTCCTACGAATGATAAAGACGAAACATCTGTTACCAATTCTCTCCTTTCTGGTTTTGCATACAGGTTCCTAACTTGTTAGTAACCAAATCTCGGGACTTAATGATGTCTCATGGTGCTCACCAGCAGTGAAAATGAATGCAGAATTCATTGAAAAAATAAATTGTTCAGTTGCCACATATTTTCTGGCACAGGGTTTGTCCAATCGTCTGTGGTATCTCCCGATTTTACATGCTGAGTTACAAAAATAAAATGAACCAAGAGAGAGAGTGTCTTTCGTTAAAAAACACCGTTTGGCATGAACGTTGTGATATCGACAGTTATGGATTGCATTCTCTATTTTTAAGAAAGACCTGATTAGATTTCACCTCTAATAAATCCGCTCCCTTGAAGTTTTAACCTCTATTTGAGAAAGACCAATCTGAAAGTACTTAGTCAAAACATGTGAAAAACTGTACACTGAGGTTAAAAGCCTTTTTGAACTTCCAGGAGGAGGTGAAACCTTCATAGTATATTGTTGACAAAGTTCCACTTGAGTCAAGTCATCTTTGAATGTGAATGAATCTCCTCCTTTAATTTTAAGATGCGCTAGAAAGTGAGTTTGAATAGCAAGTTTATCTATTCACCACTCATTTAATCACAAGTTGTTAATCTTTGAAAGAATTGTCTCAGGTTTCTTACCTGTCTATACCGGTCAGTGTACTAAGGGTTGGTTTTTCCCAGAAATAAATTTTATATACACACAACTACAGCTTTAATTTGTGGTGTTTACGACTTCTAATTTATTGTATGTATTCGGGAGGTAGCCGCTATCGGAAAGGCTCTCGTCGGGAAGAAAATTAGTCACCTCGAAGTCTCCAAAACAGTGATTCTTCTTCAGAATGTACGGTGACCATTAAATTGCAGCCTCACACAGGCTAAATCAGCTCATATTCATCGGCTTCATCATTATTGTCTTCATGACGCTTAGTGTAACAACTTTTTTATATAAGCCATCCTGTTGACAGAGAGCTGCGTAGCACGTTTGAAACCAGAATGTCTGTAAAAGTTAGGGTTTTACCAAAGGCGGTTGCGCAAACTAAGAGTAGGGAGCAGAAGCACTTGAGTTATTTTGAGTAGTTTTGGAACAGAATCCCACTATGACTACAACAAGTAGTCCTATCAAAAGTTTGTTACCTGTTCATCAATCAGGTGGACGGTGTTCATCAACCTTCCTAAGTTGCGCAATCATGAAACTTATGACTTGATGCCATATAATTGACCGGCAACCACGTGAATGATAACTACACTAAGTGCGGTAGTCATCCTCTCAATATTCGGAGAGCAGGAGCTAGTCAATTTATATTGTGCCTTTCAGTAAATTTTCCGGTCTACTGACCCGCTATCCCACGCACTTGCACTGCTTTGCTGATTCTTTGGGTTAAACTTCAAGTTTCAAGTACTTTTTCGTGGAAAGATAAAAAGGAAGCACATGGGCTCACAAAATTCCTCAGTAATGAGTATCGGGTCAGCTCGAAATGGGTCGCTGTATTGGATTTGTGCGAATGCGTGTTGTGAACGCCTTTTGAAAACAGCCACACAGAGAGAAACAACGCTCGGTTGAGGAGACTTTCACCAGTACGACAAAAGTAAAGAGAGGGAAAACCACTAACAGTTGATCCTACTGGATTCAACTGAGAGATCTGAGTGATATGTTCTTGAGTGGGTCGGCCCTATATGGTTTAGAAATGACCTATATTGATTACTGGAGTTCATCTTTCTTTGACACCAAAAAAAAATGAAATTTCTAGGCCTTTGATCAGCGATGCGAGCTACAGAGACTGACGGTCACTAGGGGCTGCTTGTGTGCGTAAATGTCCTGACCTTTAATCCTTTTTACCACTGGTCTCAGTGGTTTATCTAGCAGTTGCTTTTCATTTCAGTGCCACGGACCCAAAACGAGTGTGTCATAGTTGAGATAAGCTCAGGCGTAAGGTGACATTCGCCTGAGCGAGCCCTTTATTCAAAGGGGCAAAAACGTTGCATGCTTCTCCTGGAGTCTCAGACGCCTCTAACTCCCCTGGCTCATTCTGAACAATAACCCAAAGATCCTTTCCTCTTGTGGCCGTGAGTAACAGATTGTTGTAAACATTCCGACTGGATCAAACGCGGTGTTTATGCTCCCTGATCCTAAGAAAATCTTCCGCGATCCACTTGCGTGTTTCTATTATGATGTTCTGGTGGCCGTATTGACCGGCAAGCTTTGCTGCTCTGGAAGGGAGGTATCAATGAGAATCTCGAAAAGACAAGATTCCAGCACGAACCCCCTGGACACACCAGACCACCACACTCGGCTGACAGATAACTCCGCATACCGTTTCACAAGACGGGTGTCTTCTGATGCCATAGGAAGCCGGCTACTGTAAGAGGATCTCACTTTGAATCCACTCAGGCGTCGGAAAATTCAGCTAAATGACATCCACACCTGACCCCTGGTCAAGTTTTCTCCCGAGCGTACAATAGGTCTGATAATGCAAAGACACTGTATTTGGAACGCATGCTTAGTATCAGAAAATGGGCTCTGCTTCACATTATGCTTCAAAATATGTATGCGATCGAGAATCTTATTATCCAACTTGGATTGGGAAGAGTGCTGCGGATAGACAGCGTTTAGGGTCAAATTTAGTGCTTTCCTTGTCGATATACATCTATCGAATAAGCTTCGGGAAATCCTGAAGTTTTGTTTTGTACAGTTATCTCTACAATAGAATAAGTACCGTGGAATGAGCGTTATCAGTGTTTGGGTCTCCATTCGACCTGATCTTTTGGAGATTGTTATCCTCTCCTCCTGGCGTGGAACAGATAGTTTATTAGGGAAGGATGTTGGTAATTCAAAGGTGGTACATGTCCGATTCATACAAGTTAAGGATTGCTGCCCAATGTGTTGGAAATCTCCGACCTGGCGTTGATGAGCACTTCTGACGTTCGGAAAGGTAATGTTCCACAATAAACTCTCCGGTTTTCTTTGGAGCGTTTTGGAAAGTAAAGTCAAGATGACAATGAAAGCTGGCTTGGTTTTCTCGGTGCCATCTATTCTTACTTTAAAGCACGTATCCTGTATACATAGGCATAAACCAAGCGCTGTTCCGTCTTACTAACCATTTGTCGGCTTTATTCATTCTTAGGTTTTGTGTGCTGTGATTTGCTGATAAATTCAGCAGGTTTTCTACAGTTTGTCATCTTTTTTGGAAATCCCTAGTCACCACCATATAGGAGGTATTTTAATTCCTGCAAATTTATGGCTCTCTTCACTCCGAAGAAAAGAGAGCCCTTTAGAAAAGACACCACACAAAGTCGAACAGTAATTATTGCGGTCACATCGGTGGTAGAAGTAGAAGTTCAAGGTAGAAGTACAAGGTAGTACATAGAAGTACAAGTACAAGTACACGAAGTCAAGAAGTACAAGGTAGAAGTTCATGGTTAAAGTTCCGGCCTTCATTTCCCTGGTGGTGACAATGAGAACTAAGGAAGTTGTAGTTTTTTTCCCCTAAATTCGTATGAATTGCATGGCAGGGTTTCGTAGCGATGGAAAATCAACTTGAAAATGATTGGCTGGACCCACACAGGTTCAGAAGGGCTTGCCGTTATTCATCCAGCAGCCAAATGTAAGAATGGCATTCCCAATAAAGCACTCATCATCATCGTCGACAGCATGACGACAGTGTACAAGACTGAGACCTCACTGCCGAAAAACCATGGTTTATTCGAAAACATTATCTCCACAACTTCAAGTGCCTCTCCCTGGATTGACGACAGTAAGACTGAGACCTCACTGCCGAAAAACCATGGTTTATTCGAAAACATTATCTCCACAACTTCAAGTGCCTCTCCCTGGATGGATTATGGCGTGTTCAGTTACTGGATGTTCACGATCATGAATTCACACTTTACGGGTGCAAAGCGCATCCGAAAACACCTAAGGCTTCCAATAGTGTCGAATAATAAAGTGTCGAAAGCCATCAGCATCGAAGGGCGATTCGGGAATCGGACTATCTGATAGGATCCAGCGGAGGCATCTGTCGTCCAAAAATGAAAAATCATTATGCACATTTGAAACGTAGGGATGGTGTATCAGTATAGTAAACCCCGTCTTCAGTCGACTTCTCTCTGACGACTAACTAGAAGGCAAGGTACGATAAGAGAGTAACACAAGAGTGGGATGACTCTGCCTATTCCACTGTCTACTTCATTCGCAATGAGAAAACAGGAGCACACGATAGTTCACACGTAGATGGAACTATCAAACTGCACGAGCAAGTTGCGGGTTGCCTACCGAATCAAGGAATTCCCCATC
>NW_008751868.1:585369-588633 GCF_000715545.1 Opisthorchis viverrini
AAAACGCAATATGTTCTGCCGTCACAATGAGGGGTCCATTTGCAACTTTTTCACTGATTTCACTTTTTGCCATCTTGCTTTAAACTCTCAATATCTTCGGATTGCGTGGTACCGTCAACGAGTTAGATCTTATGCCAGTTTTCTGAGTCACCGGAGCTGTCCGAAGAGGATATCTTTGAGCATCGGAAATCCAATCTACAGATCAGTCAGATGACGTGATCAGTAGATGTCACTTTAAACCAGCGGAATCGCTTTCCCCGCCCTAGCAAACAGAGTCATCAATTAATTATCTTAATACAGTTTGATCTGCATAAGACTCACCGGGTTATAAAAGGCTAGTAAACAATAGTGGTGAAGTAGTATTGAAGGTTTTGAAATTCCGGTGTTTTTTAGTTTCACTTCTGAAAGCGCTTCAACATGGGAAACGCACCAATTACACTCTGCGCCGCTCAGACTATTGTTCTGCGTCACAGCAGACTTCGCTAACTGAATGTTGCAGGAGTCAAAGTTAATTCGCTGAGCTTAATTTCTTCTAAGGTCACTTCTCGGAATTTCATGCATCTGCGCACGGTACATAACCCCGAGCCAATGTCTTAAACACCATCCAAAGAATAACCTTTACGTAACCATGCTCTCACATGCCACGGTTATTCATAAGATCAAAGTGAATTTATCTCCCCCCCCTGAACCCGAATCCACTAGTTTTGTCAGTGCTATCAAGGTTTGATTTCGTGGTTAGGTGGCTACGTATTACTGACTCCAAAACCGCGCTACTATGTTGATATATGGGCAACTTTGGTGAGCCTATTGTTTATTGGTCAGGTGGCTGTTGATTTGTTTGCAGACTTTAGCAACCACCGGAACGTTCGATGCTAGTTGTCAACCTCAACGAACAGATCAACTGCCAACTGATCAACAACCAAACGTGTTAATTTGCCTGTTGTCATCGTAATCTTGTTCAGCTTTGGACGATTTTAACAACCCCATCTGCTGAGGCTGAGGTTACCTGTGCTGGATGCGTCATCTCAACATGGACGCCCCGAGATGAGCTTCATGTCTGCCCACCCCAACCTCATTCGAACCACATCAGTTAGGTTAGGAATGTCATGGCCAGTACCGCGGTAACAAGCCAATGGTTATCTGTATGCCTGTAACCGAGTCAACGAAAGTGCTTCCGGTCCTCATCTGTCTGTGCAAACTAGGCCATCATCGTATATGTTTGTAATGTACTACTCATAAGGTTGCTGAAAATCCATCCATTGCCTGAGAACATTATAAACGAGAGATTCAGCTGGGTTCCAGGTGAGTCTCTTGACAGAACCAAATTAGTTTGCAGATGGAGTGTATATGGCCATCATCGCTTTCTACGTATACGCACACTTCACTCCCAACCCGGTGGTCACTTAAGCCTGCCGAATTGCAGCTGTTCGCCGCACTGGACTGATAATCCAATTTTGTCGTCGAGTTTAACAACGAGGTTCAGAGAAGGAACATGTCTGGAGATAGTCGACGACATAACTAGCGTTCCGATGCCGTACTTCTTGACATCACAACGGTACTTCTTTTGGTAAAGATTTGATGGTTCAGTGGAACCATATCAGTTGAATACAACTCGCATATAGCGATGCTGAAACCAAAGACTGATAAAAGAGAGACCCACATTATTCTCTAGTAAAATGATACAGATTGTTGTGATAAGCAAGCCTCAGTCCAGATAAATAAAATACCTTCGAACATAAGGTTGATGGGAACTGTTTCTACCTGATGAGCTCCAAGAAGGAAAAAGTAGGTCGTAGGCTGTAGATGTTTTAACAAACTTATGAGTGGCGCGTTCTTTCAGGATAACCAACGCTTTACTCTTTTTATTATATTCAATAAATTTGGAACAAACATCATCCGATCAATATCATCGCCATTTTCTGTCGAATGGTAGGTTCAATTTTTAGACTAACTACGCATTATTTATTGTCGGACAAGGGTGAATTTACGCAAGCTGTCTCCTGATTAGCAAATGGGATTTTGTGACTTCTGTTTATGCACAAAGGACAAAAACATCTAAGAACGCACAAATATGGACCTTTGTATAGAGGAAAATGTCGGTAGCTCAGGTAGCGTAGATGGTGGTCGTTGGCTTGTTCTCTGAGCCGGGTAATTTGATTGCAAACGTTTGATCACCAATCGAGGTGACATCATCAGTTCGTTACTGGGGAGCGTAGTAGTGCGTAGCGGTGGGTTGGTGGTTGTGGTTTGCACGACCACAACCACACTCCTCAATAACGCACTGGCGATGTCACCTCGATTGGTGATGGAACGTTTGCAATCGAATTGCCCAGCTCAGCGAACAAGCCAACGACCACCATGGACCTTTGCATTTTTACCGAATTCTTCGAGTCACTCTGTGTGGGATAGAGTTTACCTGCTTGATCTGCAATACTCCTACTAAATTAGTACTCTTTCGAATGAATTACGTCAGAAAAGAGTGGGTAGAAGGTAAAACAATATCGAATCATCCAATATTCACCGGCAGGTTTGAGCTCACGTTCTCACTTCATCGTCTGTGAATAAAACTCTCTAAATTTATTAGATAGTAGTATATAAAGAAGTTGCTGACGCTGCCCATTCACAAAGTCCGTGGACGATTCATCTGGATGTAGTGTATTCCTTAAAACTAAACCATCATTAATTTCGAATCTGTTACGATTTGACCCTTACAAAAAGCACACTGTTCTTCTGGGAGTTTGGTCCTGACTTCACTAATAATGCGAGCCAACAACCTGCAGGTGGGATAATTAACGCTGTTGTGATTTTTGAAGTAGGTCTTGCTTCATTTTCCTCTACAGGGTATTGGGGCAATCTTGGCCCTGAAACACAGTAGAGCTCTCTTTCCGTTAAATGACAACATTGAATTTGTCTCTTTAGTCCGTACCTACTATGCTCAGACAGATTTGTCGCAATCCCTTCTCTTAATTTCTTCTTCTTCTCATTTCTTTGTATCTAGGATCTGTTTGATTTGTTCAATAGCCAGAGTAGTACATATTTATCTGAGTTTTTTCATAGGGGCATCAGTTCACTGTAGTCTAATTTACGCTCGTGACCTCCATCAAAAGTATTAGATGTTACTTGACCAAAAGATAGTTCCCCCCCCCCCATTGCTTATTCAGCCAGTATGATTTTGATCACTTCGTTTGCACATCTGTACCTACCGTTCACATTGCTGCAAAAGGCATCCCATCCCACAATAGTGTACTAGCATATATATAGATC
>NW_008751868.1:589954-592362 GCF_000715545.1 Opisthorchis viverrini
CCACATTGCCCAAAAAGGCCTCCCCACCGACAACAGAGTACTCGCATATATATATATATATATATACATGTGAATATGCGGAGCCGACTCACTTAACCATATGTGTTCGTGCTCCGTTTGCTAAACATTCCCTGACTCGTTCTGTCATGAGCTCCGTGTGATCATGCCACCTGGCATAATCCCGAGACTGTTCTCGGGAAGGATGACCGCAACTCACGCTAGAGCGCCAACATTTCGCTCGCCGTTGTTTGGCGTGTGTGCCTAGACACTGGTCTGTGCCAATCGGTGACAGAGTTGTGCACATGTTGACGTCAAGGGATCAACAGTTGAAGTTTGTTGTATAACTTTGCTTACCTTTGCATAAACTGAGCCATAGAATTGCGAACCCGATTCTTCCCTTTGATATTTGGGATCGTTAAACCTACGCGTGACTTACAGTTCCGTTTCGGGAATCTCAAGGACGAGCTTTCCAACTTTCTTTAGGTAGCTGATAAAAACTACGCTCACAATTTAACATTCTGGGGTACAGAAATTGGCCAAGCGTTCAACGACCATCGATGGTTTTATAAATGGGCGGTGTTCCGCTTTTGACATAAAAGCTTCGTCGACAAACAACACTTCACTTCTTACATAGTACGACATATAAAGTCAGTGGGAAACAGCGCACCAGAAGCCAGATGACACTGAAGCGGTTGGAAACTACTATCTTAGTTTGGTATTCTCTGGTTATACCTCATCCATGTTTAGCCGAGCAGTTGCTTTGCGTAACAAGAGAAGCTTATAAGACTTCAGCTCAAAATGAAGCAAAGAACGAGGTTCGGAATTGAGGCACAGGTGTTTGTTACGGTGATACCCATTATGAAAGCCGGTAGATGCACCTAAATCAGCAAGTCAGCGAGCTGAGCGAATAATTTGACGATGGAGCACATCTTTGAGATTTCTTTTTGTAGTTGAAACTGATCTACGTTGGAAAACCGAGAATCACCGTATAGGTGCTTGGCCCTTGGGAATCACCAGCAGTGGGCATCTGACGAAAAACCAGGAAGCATCTGACCCTTGGCCACCAGGCTATTATTTTGATATCTTATGTCCTATACAAGTCCTGCCTAAAAACGAGCTAATCACTGCTGATCAGTTGCTCCTGACTAAACGCTGAATTATTCAAATTACTAACCGGCAGACCACTGATTCTGAATACTCTAGGAGTTTGTGATGCCGTACGGCTGATGATACCCAATACGAATTTTTCAGCATATACTGGCCTCACGGACAGAAAGAAGTCTCCAACAGAATCCTCAAATCTCTTCACACCATCACATTATACTTGTTGATTCACGTGTGGTCATCTGGTAACTATCTTGGCGCAATGGTACCGTAACTTTCCTCAAGATTATGGAACGCGTTCAGCATGTGGTAGGAAAAGTGCCAACCAGTCCAGTATGCCTCACCCAAGTGTCGGTCATAAGTCGTCCACACAACGATATCTAAGGACTGCAATCGAACACCACCGTCGCTGTGTTAAAATCGACAAAGCACGTGACATTATTTTGCAAACAACCAACAGATGACTGCTTCAGGTTTTTGTGGTAGAAAACTTTTTCCTTCTTTGGTCTCCCTCCTGTTGGTGAGGTTACGCGTTCTTCGGACGGTAACTTCGTCCAAGTTTAATTCATTGATATGCTAACTCTATGAGGTCTCTCGTGCAAACCTTTAATCCTTTTGACACTCTTGAAAATAGCCTTTCCAGTTCCACTCATAAAAATTTCCAGCAAAGATCACATATCAGTTTACCATGACCGGCCTTTCACCGCTACTCAAGAGAGTTAGTACATGAAATCGAGCAAAGAGTCAAGTTTTGGTTATGGGGAGAGGAGATTCTATAATTTTCAACTGAGATTTCCTCTTGTGAGTAAGGTCAATCTATGCTGAAAAGCCGAGAGGTCTCGTACAGCTGTTTCCTCCTCATCGTTAGCGTTGCGCATTTCATGAAACTCAGAGTTTCGAACCTGGGATCTTCCGACCATTGGTTGAACACTTAAACGCTTAGCCACGTGCGACTGAGCAACAGCGCGATTGATTAGATTGGACAGAACATATCGCCTCTCAACCTTCAGCAACGGGAACCACATCACGTGGTCACGTATTGACTGGCTCCTCAAGCTGTGACTTCTTAGGAAGAAATTTCACTCATCTGGTGAAATTATTCTTTCACTGATTTTCTCAAAATCTAGCGACTAAGGCCAATTTACTGACTAACGTGGTACTTGAGATTCAACAGTCCTATTGACTGTACCGCCCTCAAATCGTAATGCGTACTGCAGTCTGTTAGGTACTATCTTTAGAGTATACTATACTATGCTATATTGCACTATACTATACTATACTATACTATACTATACTATACTATA
>NW_008751868.1:592447-648054 GCF_000715545.1 Opisthorchis viverrini
ATACTGTACTTACTAGACCATATTTTACTATGCTATAATGATTTTGGGTCGGAAAAGGCTGTCCCAGTTAATTAATCTCACATCGTATCGTTTAAAAATGGTGTTTTTGACAAATCCATAGAGCTTACCAAAAGTGAGTCCAAGAATGTCGCAGTGTTATACTGTGTACAACAAATCAGCACTCCCACGACAGAAAATAATATATTCTGAATACTACTCATTCCGTGTAAATAAATACGCTTTTGGGGCCGGATATAGTAATCGAGAGTAGCGATGAACGTGCTATGCGTGGGAAGTTGACGCACACGTAATATGTAAGATGATATTTACAGTGAGGGAATCCAAAGATTAGTGGTATGAAAATAGTCTCAAACGCAAATCAGACTCAACTGTGAATTTTTAATGAGGTTCACATGCAGGATGTTGCATACTCTATACCTCAGCGATGGTCAAAGTCTGACGGGGTGTGGTGAAACATAGGAATGGCAGCTAACGACACTACATGTTAGAAGGAAGCTTCACATCAAACGTCTCTCGCCTTGAGTCTTCATGCGCATGAACTAAACCACTTACTCAAGTTCGAGCCTCGCATTCTAGTGAGAAAGCTGCACAAATGCTAAATATATCTTACACTGAAATGCAGTCACTTGCTTAGAACTGCTTTGCTGTAAGTTTCGCTTCTCACGCAAAGGTTTAAGAGCCAGTCGCAGTGACTACAAAGTCGCAAAGTAGAGACGTTCAGCTCACAAATATACCATAAATCTTTACAGTGATAGTCTGATAACTAACACAATCCGATCAATTTCCACAACTCAATTAGGAACTGAAGAAAGTAAGTCATAGCTTTGCAGTTAAACTTACTTCATTCTGGGGCCGAACCTTCATTGTTGTATAGACAAAAATGGTGAAAGTTCATTCTGGACATGCTTTGTGCAAGCAGTTTCTAATTCTCACTGGACACGACACTGATACACCATGATACATCACACCTAAGTCAGGGCTTTATATGATATGCTCTTTCAATGTTCATCTTCAGACTTTTTCGCCTTCAAACACACAGGTCTAGATGGGGCAGGTATAAGCTTTGTTTAATTTTCTTTTCCTTAGGGGTCACCTGGATGCGAATGATCGGTGAGTCCTCAGTCATATCCAGAATGTACCATGTCACTGTAATCTAACCAAATTTAACTGCATCTACTGAATGTATCTCTGGAAAAGTTGAGAAGTATGAGCGCACCATGGAAACGTTCGCAAGTGAGCCAGTAACCTTATGAGTTTGTGGTATTCTGAACATTTGACTTTCAGAGAAACACAAGTCGAACATTTACCCATCAGATAAAACCACTTCCTGAACTTTCACCAACACTATTTTATGCTCGCACAGCAGTTTAGACATTTCAGTAGATAATTATTTCCGTAGAAATGAAGATAGTGTCAGTGTGTTGTGTCTTGCTGAACGGTAGTGCAACTCTATATCGGTACCTTGGCTTCCTACTCCGCCCACTATGGTATATCAAAAGGCACGGTGACTCTGGACAGCCCTTTATGGAGAAAAAAGAAAATTATTACAACTGTCGGGGAGTTTTCAGCAACCTTGTGAGTAGTTTCCTTTATTACAACTGTATTTATAGGGTAATCACAGAGTGCTCCACAAGGTCGTGCTGGAATCTCCGTGAAAGGGAGATAAGCGTCGAGTCAAAGATTTTCGATCCGGATCGGCTGGCATTCTGACCAATCAGGGCATGCCCTTGTTTGGTCCGTGTCCTGCACATGACATATCCGTCCAAATGACGTGATGTTCGGTTATTAGGGACGGCTGGCCCCGGACACAGTGAGAGTATTCTGAATCTCTTATTATCTCTATTTTAAAGAATTTGGGTTAGGATTTGGGACCGACAGATGATCATCTGCGAGTGGTTCTAAACAGTTAACCTATTTTTCCTACCGAGCTCTGGCGATCACATTCTTCTGGAGCACTAATCCTAAAGGATACAAATAACTGAGGGAAATCACAAACCATCCCAATAATAGTTGGTGAGAATGAAAAACCAATTAAACGCCACCTCTGAATCTCAGGCAACGTGTTGTGCGTACCTTTATATATATATATATATATATGAATTTCCATGTTGCTTTACTCTTGTTTACTCTTGTGCTGCACCAACCAAATAGATGGTCTTCCATCAGCTGAGAAGGAGTGTATCGCATATTTTTTCACCGATAAAATTTAAGTCTAAGGCGGCAGCACCACATGCACTTTTCATGAAAGTTAAAACATGCGACTAAAACTTCCGAGTAACCGATGTTCCCCAATCAGAGGCTACAAGTGACTAGGTGCAGCTCTGGTGCAAGTTATCGTCGGACTGGAAACAGCATACGTTTCTAAAAGTAAGTTTAAACACAATCAAAATTACTGGCACAGGAAAACACCAAAACTACGTCATTCGACTTTGGGTGGTATGGTCCAGGCATCACTGAACTCCTTCACCACTCCGCCTCACCACTCAGCCGTCCATCACGTTGGCTCATCGACTGCCCACACCGTGAACTTATGGATCATTTTAGAAAGACAAAACTAGCGTATTATTAGAGAGATAATTAAAGTTACAAAATCCTGTTTTATTAATACTAACCTTCTAACAATTGTGAACTTCACCTGATAAAATTTTTACTGATTGTGGTAAACTCCTATTGGGTTCCACCTTACAGATTCAAACACTGTGACAGTCCCAGGTATCCAAGATTAGTTTGTGGGCTTTAGGTTGATATGACTGGTAGTTTTCATTCTCTTAATGTAAAATTTTGCCAGACATATGTACCCGTGTTATTAAAACCCAATTGTATTTAAGTTCATTGCAAAACCGAATCAATTCTTTGGTAATCTGGGGAAATTTGGGTATTCGCAAGGGATACTTAGTCTTCTAAATGAAACCGGTTTATGTCGCATATCCGTGGAGCACCAAATTCCTGTTCTATTCGTATTTCGAATCATCAGCAGCGCAAATCTCACGAAATTCCAATGAGATTCGAGCGCGGAGCATCAGGACTACTAGTTCTACACTTAAATGTTCGGCCACAAGCGACTGGTCAGCAGCGTAATTAACCTTATTTTAGACATTATGCAGCACCTTTTCTCGTTCAATCACGCGACATTTTTACGTGTTCACTGGCTTATTGGGGACGATAGTCCTCAGGCGAGAGGTTCGAATGTCGTGTGAGTGATTCTTCCTTCTGAGCTACTTGTAGTTTGTTAGCAGCGTGAGGAAAGTCAGGAATTTTCAATGGACATTTCGTTCTTTAAGTGAAGCCAGTCTGTGCTGAAAAGCTGTTCCATCTGAATTCATTCTGATGCGATTTTGCTTATCTGTCAAACGGTTTTGTCTGGTCGCATTGTTCTTTCATGAATCGTTTTGTTTGTTTAGCAGTTTCATTCTCCTTATGTTCCAAAACTAAAATTGTGTTCCCAGTTAGCTTCACTGTTGGTTATCTGGGAAAGGTGTCACGTTTCCCGATAGTGAAGGTTTTAATTAGGCCACAAAGACCGTTTTTCAGCATGTAGCCAAAACGGTCAATAAATTGCTAGCAACCTACATATATATATACATCAAATATACATTTGGTAGATTCACAATCACTACACGCATAATGCAAATAAGCTTCTGCAAGACATTTATCCCGACAGGCTTGTTTGAAACTCTAAAACATCTCTCCCTTCATTAGATTCAAGAATATTTTTAACAATAAACACACGTATAATGCAAATAAGCTTCTGGAAGATATTTATCCCGATCAGGCGTGAGCAGCTCGTATTTGCAGGCGTGTTTGAAACTCTAAAAAATCTCTCCCTATATTAGATTCAAGAATATTTTTAACAATAAACTAATGTCTGGCTTTACCTAATCGCATTCAAATTCTCTAGAACACCTGAGGCTACAAGTCGGTGAGTTTGTTCAGCTTGATGATTAATCAGTGACTTCTTACGGCAACCACTCAGTTGGTAGTATTTTTTCTACTAATATGCATTCTTTTGTAGGCGACTAACTACTCAGCTGCCAGTCCCAAACTGGAATTATTTGAAGGGCCCATTGTCACAAACGGAGCATGATGTCCGCCACAGTAGAATGCATATGTCAACAAAACACTCAATCGCTTAACCTGTGGGGAAACTTCATCTCCGCCGAGTGGTGGAAATCCGTTGCTCTAGAACAAGCATATTCGCTGTGTTTGGGCCAATAATTCTATAATATACGGAAAAACACAACGCATGACTAATACTTGTCATTCAAACATAATGAACAAAAGACATTGCCTATGGTTTGATCCACGAATCTCAATTTTCACATCATAGACCCATGTCAGAGCATACGAAAGTGAGTTATTGTTCTTATCGATAAATATGAAACGAATTCCTCCCCCTCTACAAGGTGAAATCGGAATGCGTACCAAAATCATGATACTACATTATATGACCATTCACATTTACCCCTTTTCACTTAATATACTGGCTGAGTAAAATTACGCGACTGTTGTTGTGCACAAAACAAGTAATCTTAAAACCCCGTTCATGGGCCTCATTTTTAGAGACAATCGCAGTAAGCAAGGAGTAGTTTTCTGTTTTATCAAACAAATTATTTAGTTTGACGTTTATTTGAGTACAAGAACAACACGTTTTGCCGAATTTGGAGGCTCTTGAGATTAAGAGACCAAACTTTCATTGAAAGGTCCATAACTGCTGAACATGGTGTCTTTGCAAAAGTACTAATACTTTGTAAAAATGAAGATTTTATACCATCAAATATGCTATGCAAAATCATTAACCCCACCGGATGGGAAGAGATTTCTGACAGGGATATGTGCTGCTAATAGACACAGCTTAAAGTAATTTTCTTGGTGACTTACAGTGGCTAATTCGGAGCGTTTGCTATACAATAAAGAGGGAAAGGTAAAAATATTGTTGGCGAAAAACTTTTGAAGAAATCTATATAATTCCTTGACAAGCTGGCTACAAAATAGTAGGACGGGTTGGGGGTTCGTAATAATAAGCAACTGAATTAGGTGTGCGCAGAATCCAACCAAATTCACTATCGCATACTATTTTTCAGGCTCAGACTACAGCACTTTTAGTCCGAAACTCTTTGGTTTTGTTGACACTTCCGTTTCTCCTTGTGGTTACTAGCCGAGAAGTTAATGAGAAAGACTCATTGGAAAATTATGTTTATGACAATGGTCCAGTTAAATCTGTCGTCTTTGGTATTATGCAGCATAAATGCTGCCTCATGTACCATTTGGAACTCTCTCTCTCTCTCTGCTCATAGAATCGGAGTAGTGGGCCGCATTTAAAAAACTGGTAACATAAGAAACTACCACCGGTGTCACCTTACTTCCCTTGTTATTTCGGCCCGGTCTTCGAAGTTTTCTCAGACCTCAAGAGTCCACAGAAAAACAGGCCCTTTGAGGAAATTAGTTTTAAAAAGGTATCTGGAACAAATGCATATACAATACAGGCATTTTACTCGGCTTCGGCAGTTTGGTCGCAAACAGCGATTTAAGGAGATACAAAATCGAACCGGACCAGAACCATGAAAAAAATTAACTGATAAACGCACCACAAATTTCAACATAAGATTACAACATAGACAGTGAAACAAAAATCTTGACTAGCCATCAGTTATTTATTGTCCATTCTTTACGTCAGTTGAGTCTGTACATCTCACTGATGTATTGCTGCCAACGATGGTGATGGTGCTGTATGCCTCTCTCACGGAGGCCACGACAGGAGCAATGGTTAAATTGATTTTTTGTACTACCCAGGGTTCCAAACCTCCGATTACAGAGGCCTCGGCTCTTATCACCATCCTTTTACAGCTTATGTGTCCCATTTTATATTCCTTTTGGAAAAAATGCTCAAAAACTAAACTACTGTTGTTTCTGATTGCGCCCTTGTGTAGAGAAGCTGGAAGGTGTCCGTAAATCCGTTTGTACAAAAGCCTAGTTGAATATTCAAGGTGCCTTGCACCATAGGTGCAGCTAAGGAGATACGCAACTGTGAATCTGTCTTGTAATGACAGCACATGGAGAAAAATCCATTTATTGTCTTATTTCTTCTCGGAGTCAGATGTGCATAGAATATTCTGTTGATGTTTGGCAAATCTTGAAAATCTACATGAAGTAATATCATTGTTGCTTAGACTTGCAATGAATATAGCCCTCCTACCCTGGCTAAACTCTGACTGAATGAAAGGAAAATCGCCCTTTTTCTATGTTGTTATTTGCTCCATGTTTGTATCTCAATTTATGTTTGGAATTTTGCAACCGCAGTGAACAACTATTCACAATAACAAGACGGATGCTATGCCTGGGACTAGCAAAGATTGCGGGAGCTATTTCGAAAGGAGAATTGATAATTGAGAAAGTGATGTCGGCTCATATTGCAGAGTTATCCATTGGTTTTTGCGCTCCACAACGCCACGTTGAAAAAGGCTTCGTCCACAGCCGACGTGACATTGTCGGTGTGTTGCTGAGTAGCGGAGCGGCACGAAATACCAAGAGGAGAAGCAGAAAAACACGAAAATATGCGGAGAGACAAATAAAAGATGACATTACCTAGTAAACAAAGGGGAATTTGTATTGTGACGTGAACTTCGGATGGTTGATTCCTAATGGAACTCCCACCTCTCTTTCAGTCATTTTTCCCCTACAGATCATCTTTTCTTGTGTCTTTATCCAGATTTACTTTGTGCTGTTGACACAAGTCATACTACTATACCCTATAAAAACCGCTCCCAATGCCTCAGGCACATAATTAGTGACGGAATTTATCTTGATCCCATATGCCCCCTGTTTGACTTCCCAAATTTGATGCAAAATCCACTAGAATTTCAGGGTGACTATTACAATCGCACAAATTTTGACAGAATGCTCAAGACATCCCAGGGAAAAAATAAAAGTAAAGAGGAGAATGTCGGTAGCTCAGATAGCGTAGATGGTCGTTGGTTTGTTCGCTGAGCTGGGCAATAAAGGTAAATTATATTTGTGAGCAATTTGTGAGTTTGAAAAACAGCTATATCTAGTAAAACAGCAGTCAAGCGTCATTGGATTATTCTGTCCCTGTATTGGAGGAAATCTCTGTATATACTTCCCACCAATGAGTGAAGAAATTGCTGTATCCTTTGATTACGACCGATTCTGCGCTACCACCTAAGGAGGAGACCGCGGATTAGTGGCAGAACTTTCCTCCAAAATCTTTTTTCTGTCACTACCTCAGACAATTTACTGTTTCAGTCAGCTTGGTGTGATCTACTGCTCAGAGTTCCAGGCAGAATGCTTGAAGCAGTAGTTTTCTTGCTCCAAGAATTGCCTTTGGTCCAGTGATGCGAAGACTATCCTACGGTCATTGCAGATTAACTGCCGGTTGCGGAACCTTACGATTGCTCTTGGCGAACACCAAAGTGGCTGTGTTCAGCATCCTTATATCAGAAGTGTAACTTCGAATTCGCTGAAGTGATCTTCGGTAACTTTCCACAAAGTCATCGACCTTAATTTAACTCGGACTCCACATTTCAATTATTTCTCAATTATGAGTTTAACTGCGCAATGACCCTACACGTGTGGGATCCTGATTTTACCCCAGTCTTATACACCAACCACCTTAAACTTGCGGTTGCAGCATAGTTTGTAAACCTATGCGATGTCATCGTCATTAGATGTGGAAATATCCCTGTTAGGATAAGCCAAAATGGACACAAAATAATAAAATGATTAGTTTATGTGCCACTGGTGAGCTATGTACTCTGATATTTGATTGATCAAGAATTTTGTGGCCGCGTTTTACGGTTTTCCGTGTTCAGGAGAACTGAAGCCTGTCACAACTTCCGGGGGCTTTTGTTCGAGGGTTCCTTTGAACCAGCTTGAACTAATTTAAACTCGCTGGTGCTTTTCTTCAAACGTATGCACCAGACTGAGTTTAGGTTTTTTGACGAGTTCAACAGGTCGTTACTGTGACTGCCACTGTTTTGTGGATTGATTAGAATGATTCTTCAGATTAATGGAGATATCGTCCAGGAAAAAGTCATGTGAATGGAAGTTTACTGAATCAGCAGTTACTAGAATCTTGTCAAAGAACATTCGGCAAATTTTCGGTTCAGGTGAAACGTTTGAAACCGAAAGTCCTGTCTGGTTGATCAACCGATTAACACAACCTATTCGGTTCATGCATCGTCATTCAAAGTTTCTGGTAAACCATACATAACGTCTGGACGTGAACATATTCCGTTATTCAGATGTGTCAATTTTGCTGCGCTCGGTATTCATTGTGGTAATTGGTTAAATGTTCGCTTTGCAATCAGACTTATTGGAATTTGAATCCAGGTATGGGGAATGCACACTTCTGATGAGATCAAACAAAACCTCAGTTTCTCTAAAAGTAGTGTAAACAGGCAGATTTAGCCAGTAAACTTACTTTTGCAAGCTAGTTGCCAAGCTTGGAAAACACATCAACGGTCATCCGATCAATAATCAATAACAGCACAGGACCCATTCATATTTCGATGCAATACCAAACCCAGCGCAATCTTATACTAAACTACTTCAGGGTGTTCACTGAATTTCACATTGAAGGTAGTTAGTTTTAGAACGGCAAACTACTGTTTGAAGAAACTCTCTGTGCAAAGCCCATTCACCGGTCTTTGAGAATTCTGTATCGTTCCGGAAGCCGAAATTTACAAACCGAGTTCTCTTATAGCACAGTGCCTGCCAGCATTTTCATTTCAAGTGTTAGGTCTTTCAGTTGAGTGGCTTACGAGGTCTTGAGATTCATGCTACCCTTCTATATAAGTTTGATTTTTGAATCGTACTGTCTGTAGGGTTTTCCTTACCAGAATACGAACTTGGTGTATAAGAAAGGGATCAGAGCCTTAGGTTGAAGACTGATATGGAGTGCATTAAAAGAGAAGGCTCTGTCTCGACTGTCGCTATCGCAATGGAAAGATAATTTAGACGGGACCGATTCTCGGAAAAGATCTTGATAGGGGGCTTCGAAGCGTCTTGCACTATCCGGGTGCATCTAAAACGACCAGAACCGCCCTTCTAAGGAGATCACTACTGCTTCGTCGTGAAAATGTTCGACTTTTATCCAAATTTCACTGATTTCTCTCTAGCCATTGCAACGAATTCCCTCAAACCGGACATTTCACAACGACATTCGGCCTACTTCACCCCCATGGATATACGAACCCACGAAATAAATTTGCTGTCAAGTTATTAAGTGGTGCGCTTGAAAATTTAGTAACCACAGGTGCTTTTACTTTTGCTCCATAGATTTTGAACTTTCGGTGGTACTTCGTGAGTACTTCACTATTCTTTGAATTTATTTGTAATAAACCGTAGGCTCAAAGTGAACTCCAAACAGGTTGACTAAAAAATGTCGCTTAAATTACTTGCTTGCAATGAGCTAAAGTCTCAATCTTGACATCAGAAAAATTGAAAAGTTATATTCCAGACTGGCATGCTGTAACTAATTTGCACTACTCCTTATCATAATTTCTGTAAAAAGACCATTTTTAGTGTAAAAATGTTCATTTTTTGTTTAGTTCTCAAGATAACTTGTACAAGTAAGGCCCCATCTTTATTTTTGTCTGTGGCAAATTGGAACGGTTCGGTTTACTGAGACAACGCACTACTTCTAAGCTTGTTGAAGACCCTTTTTTAGTCTACCACCGGGTTTTTCCTTCTCGTGGAACTACCTCATGGAAATATACTTGGATAACTCAGCTTCTTTATCAGCCAGGACAAAAGATGGTTCTTGTAGAGCACATTTAGTTGAAGAGTAGTGAATTGGCGAGTGATCACTTCTTGGCGCGAATAACTGTGGCACTTACTTTTTAAGCTTCCCCCAAGTTTTACTTTAAATCTAAGTGAGATCTTAGAATATTTCCTATCCAGGAAACTGAACATTCAGGACGCCCGATGACGCCCAGAAATAATATGAAGCAATTTGCTACACGCATTTTTGCCTAGTTAATTGCATTCTGGCCAGTCTTTCACACGCTAGAAATAGCCGCAATTGAGGAGCGTAAATTTCATGACTGAAGTTTGCTGAGAGAGTTGCAAATGTAGCAGAGAACCTGGAAGGCGGCTGCCGTTTTCTCTTGCAAATCAAGTCAATGATATTATTGATTCAAGTTTCTTCCTTGGTTAAAAGTTATGCTGTAGGTATCCAGGTATCTGTCAGATTCCAGAGGGTTGGATGCCTCCCTGTAGACGGGATTTCGTCGTCAAACACGAGTCGATGATCTGTGTAGACCCGGCAGCTAGATCGCTCGAAACATCAGCATATTATTATTATTTGCCTGAATGAATGTTAACAAGCTGGAAATCAATCTTAATTAGCTGAAACGAACGTTGTTTTGCGAATATCTATTCATGGTGCACCGCGTTTGTGCCCATAAAAATTACAGAAACGAAGGTTTCTGCTCTCTCTAGACAGTGAAAACAGTCTAGACTTCGGCAACCTGGCAGTATTTCAGCTGTCGTGATTTCTTCGGATGGAAAGGCAGCCGAAAGGGTGTTGCAGCTGAGCGAGTATTATTATTATTATTAACATTATTATCACTATCATTTAGTCAGTGAAATGCTGAAGTGACATCGTCGAGCAAAGATATGGGCACCAAACCAGGCTATTTTGCACACACTGAGTCCGACCGAACAGCACAACATTCCAGTACATTGTCCCGGGTTCACAGACCCAAGGTAGGAATGTAGGGAGCAACCTTCTGAGGAACGTTCACAAGAAAGCAGTTTCAGTTAGCTCAGATACTGAAAATGAAGCAATGGTACTGACAGGCCTAAACGGAGTTAACACTTGCCTTGCCTTTTATTTATCCAAGTCAGAAGGCTTACTTAGCTGAGCTTGAGGACACTCAAACTCACTTGTATCACACACTTTTGGCTGAATGCTAGTCTGTAGTTTGGTGCACGAGGATCGAAGACTCAGGATTATTTGTATCAGGCTTTGATGTAGACTGTGTTCATCTGGCGTTTGACTTTTGCATGCATACTCAGACCCTCAGGTTATGTTTCGACCGTCCCACACCGTCTACACAGATATGAAGTGTAACACATGTTCATCGAGAATATCGAGCACAGATCAACTACGGACAGCCATCAGGGTAGTCATTACGTACCTTGAGCCGAAATGTCTCTGATTCCCTTATAGCATGCTACATACTTACAACGGTTAAATTTCCGTAAACGTTTGCTGGCTTTCTAGCGACTTTACTCCCAGAAGAATTTCCCGACTGTCGTACATACTTCACACCTCCCAACCTGATCATGACCGCGCTTAGTTAATCAAAGACCTTTAACGAAAAGGTAATCTAGATAACAGTGATGACGTACCATTTGTATGCTGTGCGGCCGAATCATTTTTATTGCATATTCAATGCAGCATCACTGAACATATTCGGGGAGTCACCAATTTAAACTGGCAAAGGAAAAAATTCATAAACACTTGTTGGAATGAGTAAGTAGTTCCGGGGATACCGAGGGCAATGTGGTTCGACCGCAGAACTACATGGACTAGCTGTTCTCGATGGGAACTTGTGCGCTGTTTCACACGACCGAGCTCTGACGTGGATATTTTACGTAAGAGATCTGCCAACACACCAAAAGAGAACTCAAGTTTCATCCACGGATGATAGTCTGTGGTCACGCAACACACTCTCAGCTACCGGAAAACACAGAAGAAGAGTATGGGACAGATAGGCTCCATGCGATATGTTCTCAGTTGCTGTTGGCAAAACTGACTGTTTAAAGCCAGAGTGCGGTCCAACATTCCTTTGGATTCTCATTATTTTGTGAGTTCAACCCTACATCTCAGTTTTATCCCCATCAGCACTCATTATTCAGGCCCAATTCAAACAAGTACGTTTTACCCATGCATCATACAGAACATATGTTCATAAATCTTCTGTTCTTGAGGAACACCAAAATCAAATCTATCGGGTCTGTCACACCTGGTCAAATCTTGCTACCTGTATGAAACAAGTCTTGTCTAAGAGTCAGCCGTCTTTTCAGATCAGCGATCCCGAAAAAGTATACCTATGTGAAATTTTTCCTCGGAATTGGAAAACGCGCTCTTAGTAAGCAATTATTCTTTCTTGGGTCGCACCATAGCAATAAACAACATGAAGTCATTAGGTGATTTAGAGAACAGTATTGGTGACAAAGCAGTGCCTTTTGAACATCTGACTTTCGTTCCCGCAAACTGTGTTCCTCCTTCTGTAGGAAACACAACAAATCTTTTAAACAAGTGCAGAAAATTACATCGGTTGGTTGCTAGACTTTTGGTATTGAGGAGACCTAGCCACAACACTCACTCAAATTAAACACACTCCGTGTGAATGAAAGACTCAGTAAAAATGTTTTGGTACATCACATCACACATAATATACATGTCTTATAGTTTGAAAGCTTTTTGTACGAATCTAAACTGTTTTAAAGTACTCTTCGAACTAATGGTCTGGAACAAACACTTCAGTTTTGAAACCGGAAGACCGTGAGTACTAGAAACTGGGAGCTTTTCAGATTTTTTTATTGTTTTTTTCCCTCATAGTTGTTTAAGCAAGTATCCCACCAGACTTTGAGTACCAAGACGTTTCTTGCTAGCATCCATACATGTTTAAAAAATCGTAATAAATCTAACGTATTGTCAATCACATCAATGCACTTCAGGTAACGGACTAAACAATTTATCCCACTTGAGCCATATCTGAAATAACCACCTGGGCTTTCCTTAGGGCATCACTTTTAACTTGCAAATTAAAATCGCTACCAATTTTACAATTAAAATTTATTCTCGCAATTTTGGTTGAAAAAATTGTGCTAGATGACCCCAGTGGAAGAAAGCATATCTGTCCTCATTAATTCCCGAAAAATCTCTAAACAACGAGCCTCCATTTCTTTTCGGATAGAGATCCCCTCCACAAAAGCGTTCTATCGCTCAGTCATTCGACTGGTGGACGAGGTGTCAATGCGTCATGAAATAATTCGGAAATATTTGAGAAATGTTCATCTCACTGTTTTTAACGTGGACTACTTTCTTCGGAAATTTAGAAATCAGCACAATATCCCGCTCTGTAACTGAGTTTTGCATACTTGTGACGAGATTAAACTTTCAGGATCCAATGTAAGCTGCACCGGTTCACTTTGGTTTGCACTTTGGACACTGTTTGGTGGCCTCGACAACCGAAACTTTTGTGAAAAAAGATAGTCTGATGTCTAGGACGCTTTTTACCGTTTCACAGGTTGTACCACGGAGGGTGAGGTTGGCCTAGTTCATACAGTCAACACCAAGGTTCTTTGGTAGTATTGTGACCTCAGCCGCTCCGAAAATCCTCGGTTGTCTGGCCAGTAAACCAACTAGATGGTTCAGCTAACCAGATGAATACATCTTGGAAGAAAGTCGCTCTTGACACAAGTGTATATGGTTGTTTTCACACCCAGTTTAAGGGAGTCACGTGACACTGCTGTTAATATTAGGCTGTAAGATTCACGTGTAAAACTGACAGTATTGTCATAGGTAGTAAAACCAAAGGAATTTCAACATACTACTTCCTGAAGGTACCTTGAGAAATATGTGTTTCAGTCAACATGCGGTTGTATAGCACTGCTAGACTTAGACAGTGTGGATCTGCCCTTGAACTCTATCCGAAACTTATGGAAAAAACCCAAAGCTGGTTGTAGTCAAGTTTTCATCGTATGTGCTTTAAGCTAAGAGGACAACTCCAGCTATCACAGGTTACGTCACAAGGATAGATACCGTCAGATTATTTCGATTCTCCAAGCACACCAAAGTTTGCACTTCACTGTTTGGTGGCCTCGACAACCGAAACTTTTGTGAAAAAAGATAGTCTGATGTCTAGGACGCTTTTTACCGTTTCACAGGTTGTACCACGGAGGGTGAGGTTGGCCTAGTTCATACAGTCAACACCAAGGTTCTTTGGTAGTATTGTGACCTCAGCCGCTCCGAAAATCCTCGGTTGTCTGGCCAGTAAACCAACTAGATGGTTCAGCTAACCAGATGAATACATCTTGGAAGAAAGTCGCTCTTGACACAAGTGTATATGGTTGTTTTCACACCCAGTTTAAGGGAGTCACGTGACACTGCTGTTAATATTAGGCTGTAAGATTCACGTGTAAAACTGACAGTATTGTCATAGGTAGTAAAACCAAAGGAATTTCAACATACTACTTCCTGAAGGTACCTTGAGAAATATGTGTTTCAGTCAACATGCGGTTGTATAGCACTGCTAGACTTAGACAGTGTGGATCTGCCCTTGAACTCTATCCGAAACTTATGGAAAAAACCCAAAGCTGGTTGTAGTCAAGTTTTCATCGTATGTGCTTTAAGCTAAGAGGACAACTCCAGCTATCACAGGTTACGTCACAAGGATAGATACCGTCAGATTATTTCGATTCTCCAAGCACACCAAAGTAGCAAGGTGCCAGTGGTTGAGGTTAATTCAAACGGGATGGGGAATCTGACCACACATTTGCAGAAATATATGACCGCGTGAGAAAAACCAAGCACCCGCTGTTGAACTACTTCTGACCACGTAGGCTAACATTTGATAAATGTTCATAATGGAGTCTATTTTTACTACTTTACTGCAGGTAATGTTCTCAAAGATCTGAGAAACAGCACGTAGAAAGTTTACAGTAAAACAAGACAATATTTGGCAGCCGATGAAATTTCTTGAAAATCAAGCATTAAAGTCATTTTCTTCATTGCTGACCGTGCGCCAACATTCCATATCGGATCAATTAAAGAGAATAAGATGACGTATAGACAGATGTAACAGATTTCCCGAAAAAAACAGAATGTACAACTAAAGAGGAAATAAATGTCACACGGCCTGATCTGTCCTTCCCAAAAAAGAACCCCCTTCAGAAAGTATCGTTCTAAACAGTTTCCACTGGTGTTCTCAGCAAGGAATTCATCAATAATGGGCTCGGAAAAATGAAAAAAGTACGAATCTCTACCTGATGAGGACGAATTTTGAATCAGTTGTTGCTCAAGACAGAGGAGTTAAAAATTCACAAACCGATAATTTTTACGAATATTCAGACCAGAAATCAGCCAAGAAGAAAGCGAACAAGTAAACTTGCGAATCACAGGATAAATAAACTTAACTGTTCTGG
Source organism: Opisthorchis viverrini (assembly GCF_000715545.1). Lineage (NCBI taxonomy): Eukaryota > Metazoa > Platyhelminthes > Trematoda > Opisthorchiida > Opisthorchiidae > Opisthorchis > Opisthorchis viverrini. The sequence continues at coordinate 607,646 of NW_008751868.1, forward strand.
AGACAGTTTGGTGAAGTACAAACGTTAAAAAAATGTGCAGCTCCGTTTTGCAACTTGAAATATTTAATTACTATGAAGTAACTGAAGGCAAAATGAATACAATCAACAATGAGTTGACAGCAGAAACAAAGTAAGATCAGTGGTATTTAAGAATTTGCCAGTTTTTAGGCATGACATTCTGTAGCTTCCAATAAATGTCGTTTATATTTTATAGCCAACAAAAGTGGATAGGAATGCAATAACCAAATATCAATAATTTATTATTGGACTTATTCAGTCTCTCCATGAATTAGATAAATGTCTTTTGCGTACAGCATGGAGTCTCCATGTGCACCCGATAAAATTTCACGGAGAGTCTTCGACACGCACTGTTCACCTAGCGTTTGTAGCCACTAAAATTTAAACACAAATAATTTCTAGTTTTTAACTTGGGGCACGTCGCATTCACAGCCCCTGATGGAACGCTCAGCTGTATACCAAATTTTTTTTCCAGATTTATACCTTCCTTGGACACGTGAGTGTCCTATTTTCGCAACGCTTGACGAAGTTTTGCACTTTGTCCAGGTAAAATAAATGACGGATGGATGAAATAAATGAAACGTGAATTTGGAGACTTGAGTGTATAGAACTTAATTTTTCGATGGTTACTTTGGAATAATATCACGTACAACAAACAAAAGCTTTTGAATGGGATAAAGCGGTCTTACGCCGACTTCGTTCGTGCAGCTAATAAGTTTCCGCAGGTTCCGCAGGATAACGGCGGCAAATGCTCTCGTTGCTTTCCAGTTGTTACCAGTTGTTGAATCCTCCTGGTAACTGTTCATCGGATAGTATCTATTGACAAACATTCATGGGCTTTGTACACAACGAATCATGCAATGGTTCTTGACAATAAGAACCAGCTTCAAAGGCCTGCGATCTCCGACAGTTGCAATCTTTGTTTCTTATTGTACCTTGAAATTTGTAGGAAAATTCCCAATTCCTTCAGAGTTCCACTGGATCCTCGAGCTGTTCCAGCAGGCTTGTTGAAACAGAGAAATTTTGAATGATCTCCCAGATGTGGTTAAACTGAGATCTTCAACAATAGTACAGTAATATGCTGGGACTGGTAGCCGGGCGGGAAACCAATATCAATAAACCACAAATCCTGCCATTCACAAAAGTCAATAGCGTTTTGAAAGCCGGAATTAAATGTTACCAAGTTCTCGACGAAAATGGCTACAATTAACTAAAGACGTGATCAATTTTAGTGTCTACTTCTTTTATTGCCCACTTAATTGCTGATTACAAGTTTGCTTATATCTCACATACCAACGGTTTATGATCAGCATATGTCAAATGTTTTTGACCTTGTGTGATGCACGGTATTCCTTACGAAGAATTTGGTAAATATATTGATGCCAAGTAGCCTTTGCTGTTCGTGAAATCCTAGTTAATCTACACTATCCTCTCGGTTTTCCATAATTCGCAGTATAAGACGTGATTTAAAACTGGTTGTGAAAACGCACAGTCACAACCAGTCATTCGCTTATTTTTGAAGTTGAAGAGATCCATTGCAGTTGTTGCATAGTGAAACTGTAAAAAACTGACGGAAAACCGGGATAGGGATCGGATATGCGCCAGAAATCTCGGCTTATCTCATTTTGAAAGTAAATCTAATCCCCAAGTAGACTAAAACCATCTTACTGATAACCGGGACTTAGTCCCACAACACGTAACATTCTACAGCAAGCTGCCGATAGATAGCCCTGAATCTATTCCAGTTTGTGGTTTATCTTCAGAGTACATAATAGAAGACCTCCTGTCCTTTCATGTTCAGTTTGCACACTACTTGGAATAAAACTTTCAGCCTTATGGTACTGCTGTGTCTTATTCGGTATAAAGCCAACAAGCGTGACACAGGTAAGTGAGGTCATTTTAATATGCAAATTTTACAGGTTAAATACGGGACTTAATCTGAATCAATCAAAGAAATATGTCTGGTCTTCATTTTGAAGTTCTTTAATTCGGCTTGATCTACTATCTACTTACTTTACTGGTTCCTCTCAAGGGTACCGGTGGCAATCTGTAGATCTATTCTTTGTGTATTTTGCCCAAGAACCATCGTACTCATCTTGACCTAACAAGCAAGAACTTAACGTTTGGTGATCAGTTTGCTGAGGTGTCCGAATAGAAATGACAGGTTAGGAGCCCCGAGTGATATCCTGGCTCTCAAAGTGACCTATATCATCGGGCCATAAACGTTTTTTGAAAACACAAGATCCGCTTATTGTAGGGCGTGACCAATAAATGCATTCCTTAATCCAGCGGATACGACGCACTGTCAACCACTGACGAGTAGTAATATCGGTTGTTGTATTTGTGTTTGCAACCACAGTGAGTCCAAGTATGACAGTATCTCACGAAAACCTGCGTGGAACTTAGAAGTAAAACCACTTTCTTTATCGAAATATTGTTCTAAGCAAACCCCCCAATAACAATTATTGGGTTTTTATTCTCACGGCCATCTTCGCTAAAGCGTTGATTTTATTACTCTCACAAGTCGTTTCTGATTGCTCGGTAGTTGGAACACTGCAATTTCTTCGAAGTGAGTTCAGCTACAGTGTTCATCATAGGTTATTCTTTTCTGACATTCTGACGAAATTATTAACAGTATGGATAGAATAGGAGTTTCTCAACAACTCGTCTTGCTAGTCCTTTGGTTATTTCAATCAATATTTTCCCTCTTGCCTAAGGAATTCGAACAACATATCTTCTGTGTGAGTGATTAGTGAGTGTATTTGAATGTAAACAAACGTTTTGCACAGAGTTAGAATCTCCGTATTTTAAAAGCCCCCTCATTCGTCAGTATAGGATTTGAATAGGTCTTTGAAAGCTAAATATTATCAATGTGATTTTAGTCACAGATCGGTGGCAGCCGTATTCAGTGCCGTTTGGAAATAATCCCTAATTGTGGGCCACATAGGCTTGTGCCCTCTTGTCAAAATCTGTGATTAGGCTGGTAAATGGCATTTCGATACTGTCCGGCTCATTACCAAAGGGGAATAGCTGTTCTGTCCTTTTTGGGACCATCCTTTTCGTAGTCGCCTAAATTCCAACGAAGGACGAATTTCCCTCTATGTTGTAACTTTACACTTTGCCGACCGGTCAAGAACTCCTTGGAGTGGACAGACCACGCGTCGCCTTTGGAAAACCATCGTTTGGGAAAGTGGTACAAATTGGTCACGTGATACAGCGTGCGCTGTTGGCAGATTAGTGAAATCACATCGTACTCTGGTACGAATCTAAGAGTTTATTGGAGGAAGAATGGTGGTTTCATTAGTGGCAGTGTTCACTGCTTGTTTGTCAAATCCGATATCTTAGCTGTGGATCATTCTTAAAAAGCTGAGCTTCTTAGGCTGATCTAACGCACGTGGTTGTTCAGCAAAATAGACTTAGTTCCAGGGGAAAATGAGTAGCTAGTTACACCACCATTGATCCTTTTCCCATCAGATCTGGGTAAGATAGAAGGGAACCCTGGAGTGTGGTTGCCAAAGCATAGAAAGTCTCGTGATGCAATCGCACGACGGTGTTCATTACAAAAACGCTATAGAAAAGTAAAATTGAGTGACTCTGTCACGAGTACCCTGGCAAAGCTAACAGAAAATTAAGTTATGATGCATTTTCGTTGGTGTGGGGATCGCTGACCTATGTAATGTGCCACGGGAGGGTGAAAAGCTGAACGATACGCCGTGATTCCTAAATAGGTTAAACGGCTGGCCCAGGTGTCACTAATATAAACAATGGGCCAGGAGAGAATGAACAGATTTTTTGTAACCTTGTTATCGAACCAGTGCGCATGACTTGCAGTAACGTCACTCTACCGCTGACTCCAGCGACATAAAAGCGGAATTGAAGTCTATTCCATTTTGTTGGTTGAATCAGCGGAAGGCCAACAGTTGTTTTGTCTATTCGGTCGGCGGCTCGCACACAAAGTTCGTGTACATTTTGGACTGTCAGGATGACAATTAGTCAACACAAGAACGGGTAACAAACAAAAAAATTTCGTCACTGGAAAAATAAATAATTTTGGTAGAACCAAACCCAAAAATAAGTCTTGCGACACATTATTCCGGGTTGGTGTTTGAAAAAAGGCAAATTCATTTTATTGTATGTTCAAACGTTCCCATTCTACGAAGCTGGAAAGAAAGCGGTAACAAAGTTTGAGAATCTTTCTTGGACGCATAATTATTTCGTCTCCCAGCCTGAATTTCTTCGATGAGAAATGCCAATAACAGGTGATCTTCTGAGGGGTGAAAATGTTTGCTAGTGAAAATGGCGAATATCGCTTTTGGACTAGCAGTGGGTGGCTGCACAAATTCAAACTACCTCATAATGTGAGTTAATGACTTCCTGGTGGTGCCTAAAATCAGTCGGCTCTATCGCCCCACCGCAATTTGCCCTGGGGTTATTTAAATTCAATGGAACTAGCTTATTCTTTGACCTATTGCTCAGAAGTTTTACACAGAAGTGTAAAACAGACATAGGCATGGAACGACTAAACAACTGCTGCTATGTATCACTTTCATCGAGCAGTGGTCATCCCATACCATGATTGTGGTTAAACGCATGACAACAAAATGTCTATAAAAGATTATTACATTCAAGATGAACATGTAGTAGGAATCAACAAAATACTGATGACAGGGGACCCATTCAAGAAACGGTCTCGTTAACTCAATAACAAAGGCATACGAAAAAGGGAAGAATTCTACTAACAATCAATAAGTGCATGACACATCCGGCTCATAAAAATGGTCTGCCCGGAACTACGCTCTTCTTCTTTGGTAGAAAGCATCTATTAATCAGAAAAACAAACTTTTCTTGCTCCTTTGCCTTATTTGGTTCAGATGCTGAACACCAGTGTGTGGATCCCGAGCGATCCTGTAACACTCTGCCTAACGCGGTGGCCTAAAGGTGGACCTTTGAGTGTGCCGTGGGCAGAGTTAATATCTTGATAACCCCACCACCGCTGGACTGAAACTACCTCCAAGACCATGGATATGGAACAGTTTTTTGGTGGATTAATGACTCAGACAGTACGCAAATTTTGGTTGACTTGTCATCTAATTAATTAACGTCATGCAAGTGACGTGAATGATTACAACAAGAAGCGAGATGAAACAGCTACAACAGCGAAACCGCAATTGATCACAATCACGATACACAAAATATTCGAAGACGTTGGATATCATAACAGTTAAGTAGTAACCTAACCGTGTCAGTGATTTTCGTAAATGGCTGCTTCCATTTTGTGTACCAGGTATGTCTGTGAGAGCTTAAACGATTGGTTAGGTCACTCCCATCGAACGAGAACGATTTCTGGTTTTGCCTACGTACTTAAACCTCGAAGGGACAGGCGTATAATGAGGATTATTGGAGAAAATGCTACCTTGGTACCACAGACGATTGACTGCTGCTGACACTTAGACTACAGCGGTTTTAATAGTGCTTTCTGCTTTGAGATGTACTCTTCATCTGTTTCGTTTTTACGGTCAACATCCTTTTGGCTTACCACGCATCTACCTTTGGGAATATTGATGGCCTTCAAAAAGGTCAGTGTAGTCTAAACAGACAGAAAAGACATTTGCTCCTGTTACGTTTTTTATAACTCAAAGATAACGAACACAAACAAGGAATTTCCTATCCAACATAACTTTTTCAGCAGAGTCATATCAGTGGAGACGTAAGATTCCCTCTGTTTGTTTTCTTGACGCATTTTTTCCGAGTGACATTTGAATGTATTACTATATTCCCAAACTCTGAGAAACCAGAAGGTCAGACACACTGACGAAATTACGAGAACGTGTCCGTTAAGCGCAATAAATGGGATTCGTTCAGTGTGTGCCTTTGGAGCAGTGTCAGAGTGCATCATGTCCGAAGTTCGAATCTCATTTTGGCCATGATATGCACTACTGCTGAGACTTGGTTAATATTCGTATCTATTTTCCCACCATCTGGCGCTCCTTGACATAAGTAGTAACACCGAAACCACAATACGGTGGATATAGTAAGAGCGACGTTTATGAAGATTCTACGAATACAGCAACAACTCAAAAGCATTTGGAGCGAATTTTTCAACACTAGTGGTAACCATAAACTGTGCACTATTCCCATATGAGTTCATAGCACCGAAAATACAGCGTAACAGTTCAGATCATTGAATGGGTCTCTGGGAGATTCCTAAAGTTAACAAACAAACTAAGGAGGATGGGGCGAACGTGCGTCGATAACCAGCAGTGGGCTCCAGTGCCGGAAAAATGACTCAAGCCTGGAATCTGAAAGGAGGAATCCGGTCGTAGATTTGTCGGTGTCATCAACCATATCATATAGCATCGTCATCCTCATATCACCACTATACGACGGCTAAAGTACTCATTTCAAGGCACTTCGTGTAACTTTGCCGGTCAGTTTCGCCAGTTTACCTATTAGAAAGCACAGAATTGAATACTGGTGCCGCATGTGTTTGTATCAGGACAAAAAAGTGAAGGTTTGTTCACCAAATGACCACATATACAAACAACTGATTGCACTTTGTGCTGGTGTGTTGCAGGGATTTTACTTTTCAAAGTCATTGACGCAGATGCCACATTTCCGAAGGATTGCACAGCCATTTTCTTACATAGAACTACCGGTGTGTGCTTATTGGCCGGGCGTCAAGTCAATGAAACAGAAAAATCCAGGTCGAATTTTCACGCATCTTCAGATGATAGGTTTTTATGGGAATGCAGTTAGATTTAACCTTGTTTTACATTCGCCTGAACAATTATTTCTCTTTACAGTATCCTTGAGACCACCATACGAACTCCACCTGTGCATTCTTTGATAGAATTACCCCTACCATATTGAAATGTCATAGGAACAGTGACGAGCACACATACTTCCTCCACGATGGCCACTGGTTTAATGATGATATTAGTCAGTTCACATCATTTTATCATTGTCACTTAGGGTCTCTCTATTAGGAATGATGATGACGATTTCTGGTTCTTGCATTTCAAACCAGAAAGCATTTGTGTATGCCTGTTAAGATCCTTCCGTAGTCCAACCGAGCAGTGTAGATTAGACCAGATTCAACAATGCACCTGGCTGAATTTGACTTGTTTCTGCATAATGTCTCTGTCTGTTGTGTTCCATGCGTACGTCCAGAGTGTCCAAAAACTATTCAATTATTTCCAGAATTTTGATGTTGACCCACAATCTCTGGACATGAGTTGACCTTGAAAGAAAGACTTATTTTAACTTTTTGTACTTTTTCAGTGAGTAACCACGATTTGAGTAAGTGATCTTCAAAGGGAGCTTTTAGAAGCTCCGTTGCTCACTCACGCTCAGCTGTCCAATAAATCTATCGTAAATAATTACCCTAGAAACGTATCTGAATCAAGGAGTCAAGTGTTCATGCAAAATTGTCATAAATTACAGCGTGGTAACTCCAGACTTCAGCCACTCAGTTTATGCCATCTGAGGGGTAAGATATAGTTGGATACCTCAAAGGTTTTACATTGAATGGCAAGGTCAACATCGAAGAAAACAGACAGATGCCTCTAAAAAAGAAGATCATGAATATCACCAAACTTGAGGCACAAAGCTTGAAGGCATAATGATTTCCTCTAAAGAGGAATAGGCAAATAGCTTCATGGTCTCCAACCGCGTATTCGGCTTGGTTTTATAGCCAAATTAAAGGAACAGGTTAGTTGATACCAGGTCAATGACACATGCAAGACAATCATAACCCGTGTTTTTTGTGGAGTCATTTGCAGGGACGACGGAAGAATTATCCTAAAAATTGCAATATATTTCAAACAAGTGCCTACTGTTAGTAGGATTATGTTTCATCTGCCCATTTTGTCTCCATGATAATCGTGGTCACAGCACAGTGACTTTTGCCTCACCATTCCCCTAGACAGATGGACCAAAAAGTCACCGAACCACCATCGCACATTTACATCGTTTGCTACTGTGCTCTGCTATGTGGGTCTGGTTAAAAACCAGCCCTCCATTCGGTGCTGGATGTAATCCATTGCATTTTTACTTTTGGACTATCTAATTGTTTGTTATGAAGTCCTGTGGAACACTAAACAAAACTGGAAACAACTCGTTGGATGCTTTCACCGCTCTCTTATGAGTGTACCTTACTGTTGTGGTTGCGTTGCTGTACCGAATATAAACAGTAATATATTTCCAGGTTATTTAAACTCCGAGCATTCTCTAGATTGTGGTAGAAACACTAAACTTAAGCCCCAATCATAGCTCAGAAACTAAACGGGCATTTTCCCGTACACCTCACCTATGATTGCCGAGTATTTTTCGCACTTCGAAAACCAACAATTAATGTCCCAAGCTCACTATTTCAACGCTTCTAACTCTTCTCACCTGTGCACCAATTGAGATGCACTTCCTTAAATGTCACCAAGTCCCCCTTCTGTGTGTCAGGCACATGCACACTCTAAGACGTTACGACCTTAGATCTAAGGATGATCACATATGGAAACAGCCTATCTCAGCCCTCCAAGTCTATCCAGATAGGTTGCATCTGGATTCCCCTTTGCTCATAAGGACGGAAGCGTTTCAAGTGACAATTATCCAGGGGTTTCGTTTTTCGATTCACATCAAGGTGTGAGAAACTGAAATTTTAACATGATAAATTGCAGACCATCTGGGTTACTATCTTTGTTTGTGAATTATTTCCAAAAATGACGGGAGCGTCATTATGCTGCAGTGTAAATGAAAGTCTTGCGATTAAAAACGGATCGTCATTTTTTGTGGATCCCTGCAGCTAAAGTGATATCAGGTATGTTATCAAACAACTTTGCTTTTCAGCGTTTCGGTTGATTCTTTTTGCATCGAACACGTCAGTCTTTATTCAGGCTGCATTGCTGATGTGGTCTGTCAAAGTAAGAGCTATGTACCTACCAATGGCTCAAGCGTTATTAAAATATTTACATAGATGAACCAAAAAGCCTGATTAGGAATGCTGAATCGCTATGTTTTTCGGGTTTGTTAGATAGTATCGAGACAGATTAGACCACAAGCGGTTTTGAGACCGGAAGGTTTTTTATCTCCCTACCATAAGGGGAGAAGAAGTGTTTTAGTTGGGTCTACTTTATTTACATGATTAATGTGAATAATTCACGCAACGCGTGTCATTAAATTTGGCAATAGAATACAAGAACGTGCATTAGCGGTGAGACATCAAGAGTTTCATTCTCCCCAATGGGGATGTGGTTTGTAGAAGAAACCCAGAGGTCTGGTGAGCAGGTTCGATGGCTCGTAGTCCATTCGTAGTATAAGTGGTTTTTAACCAACAAGTCATGCTGAACAACGTGATGCAATGTGTCGATTGGGTGCTTTATGAGACTCGAAAGTATTCAGTTCTTTTACTAATTCCTATGAACTGTGGATGTGTACAAACAACAATAAAGATAGACACCATCGGTGCAGTTATAAGCATTGTCAATCCAGGTGTATTTCAACACTCTGGTTAAAATTTCAATGATGATTTCAGGTACGATTCTTCTGAATGTCGAAAAAGTTTCTGAGGATTGAATGACTCAAACCTTCGGCAGACAAGTCCGGGACCGAAACAGTAAAAACTTGCCTACTGATTGTTTGGTATTTGAACAACTCATAACATTTAGTAGATAAAATTTTATTCTTCGTGAATCACTTTGTCTTGATCAGTTTGCTAAGGGCCAGATTAGAGCCAAACTAATACGCTTTGCATCAGTTATCTTCAACTATCTTAATGCCTTGGAGGAGCTGCGGAACAAAATGATGTGATCATTTGCAGACCAGATAATGATATGCGACAGCGAGTGCCACGCAAATGTGATGGCAAGTTTACATGGTGTAACATTCTGACGGATCAGGAGAAACGAGCTGAGATCTAAATAACCTCAGTAATGGAGGATATCAGGGACTGCATCTCTTTGAGCGACTGCTGTACGTTTGTACGATGTAATGAAAGCTGACAAAGCAGAATTTAAGATTCATTTAGCTGGCTCAATAACCGGTGCCTGTTACCAAGCTACCGTGGAGTAGCTGGTGAGAACATTTAATTCTATTAGCCGGTTACGTTTTCTGTTGTTCAGCAAAGACTATCCTCATTTGCAAGACGAAATCTCTCTACTGAAAGTTCATAAATCTCTTCATACTATCCACTATCTATGTGTAACCCACTATGAGGAATAACTGATATGGACATGAGCCAAGTTCAGTACTGAGGGCATGAATGATGTGTAACGAAAAGATGCTTGGACAGATATTCGGAAAACTGTTTGGACAGTACCATGCATTTTTCATGTTACAATGTCGTAAAGATTTTCACGTGATGTCTGAGTAACATCTGAAAGATGGTTTTATAGAATCTGAAAAACTTTTTCAATAAAATCTACAGGTAACTCGACATCGGGCAGAAATATCCCAGTGGGTGCCCAAGTTGTGACCCTAAGAGTTCAGTACCTCCCATGATACATCAAACTGACATCCAGTTGTCTTTAGAGCTCCACGAATGTGCTTTGAATAAGTTGACGGGTCATTTCGAGAAGAATATGAACATTAAAAAAGTTTTAGACGTTTGGGTTAAGGATTCACTGCTGTTCTTGTCTTTCAACATTATCGTTTTTCAACAGCAATATAGAATATATATAGTATGCTACCACCATGTAACTTTCATGTGTCTAGTAAAACTGTGACATGAAGACCTGTTTAATTGTGAGATGAACGAAGTTTGCTCTCCGACACAACGTTAAACTGGTTCCTATCAGTAACAGTGAAGGGGTTTATACACAGTAGACAAATTACATCCGACAGCCGGGAGTTTGAACTGAAATTAAAACTCTTGAGATACACTTATTTGTCTCAGCAAGTTGGCCAAGAGATGAATTATGTGTGGCTTTTTTAAATATATTTTAGCTTCTACGGGGTAATGTGTGATGAGGGCAACCAAAATAAGGCGAGTAACCAGAAAACGGTATCTTCGCATGTTGGTCTTTATCACGTGATTTGTGATGTAAGCACATTGATTGAGAATTAATACGGTGAGTACATGTGTATAGAGAAGTATGTAGCTCATACAGCTATGCATATTTGCTTTACGGAGTTGAAAATTCTCAGGCCATTCAGTAACGACTTTCCACATTAGAAATGTACTTCTGTATGTTTTGATTGCCTAGCCAGTTGTCCGTTCTCTCACAATGTGACCAGCACTCAAAAAGGACCATATCCAGCAGATTTTGCAAGGCGTTACGAACAAAATATCATTTTGCGGGAACGTTCGTGGAGATTTTCAAGTAGTTTTGATCCGAAATTCCAAATTCATCGCAATTACCAACAGCATCCATCTCTGAGAACTGGCCTAAATGACTGAAACGATAGAAATTTATCTAGATGGTTCGCTTTGAACATGTGGTCCTCAGTGTGAATACTCCACCAGAGCAACCCAATAAGTACAGGTGCAACGCGCCTACGTACCGAGGTGGTACATCTTTCGTAAATACTTTACTGTTATAACCTTAGATGTACACGACAGCAAATCAGCTTGACATCGCAAACTCGCATGCGGCTACTCTTTGACACCTAGTAGTTTGCCGTTAGTCACTGCTGTCGCCTTGCAGCTGATCCTACTGCACGATGCCTCATGAACGCCTCCAAATATTGCGCTGTAGTGCGATAGCTCCGCATAATCCGACTGTTCAGTGTGTGTACTTTTTGTGCTGGTCCCATCTAAACCGATCGACGGTTTGGTGCACGTTGACTGGACAGGACACTCTGTGTTTATGACTCCAGGATTTCAGTGAAGCAAACTAGATGGAGGTGACCGTCACTGATGCCCATTTGTCCAAACGCGCATCTCCTCCGTCAGGTGCTAATAATGGAACTTGTTTTTAAACTCCACTGGACTGATGGCCGGTAACGAATTCTTCACTGTCTGCTAATTTCCATGCCAGGTTCGTCAATGTGCACTCCCATTTAGTGAGTCGTTTCCATTTTTTCCAGTTATGCTGTACACTACAAGTAGGTCCATCTTTTATTAAGAGACACGTGTTGCAGACAAATTTGAAAAAACAAACTTTTTATCTTGTCCGGATAACCAGTAAGTAGCTCTAGATCGCGAGTATTTCAGAAGCCAGTCAACAGAAGCGGAAGAATATTTCGCATGCCCCTTCAAGAGCTATCCGGTCACCGAATCAACGGCAATACGGTTAATGCGTCACCCCTTTTAAGGAGTATCATAAATTATCATTTTTTTCATTACAAAATTTAGTTGGGTTGAATCGTTTCATTGCACAAATTCAGATTATTCTGCGGAAGCACGAACAAGCCGCACGACACGAGATAAACGTTAGCTGAGTTGGCCCGACTCATTACTTCATACAGGCCCTAAGTCGGTTTACAGGGTAATATTTTTCATGCGGTGGTTATTGTTGATTGCACCCGCACATTCTTTTGCTTGTTAACTACCTGCAACTGAACTAGCGCGAGACTTAATATCCAGTGATGTTTGTTTACTCTGAATGGGTCTTTTGCTGGTCTTTGTAATGTTTACACTTCATCGCAACCATCCGAATGGGTCATACAAAATTCTTATAACTGAATGGATTTCTCTCATCGGTTTTATGTCCCTATCGGGGCATCATACACCTGAGACCAGATTAGGCTTTAGTGTTGTAAGATCCGGGTGGCTATGGATCCCACAGTACGATTGCGGCTATTAGATTATACGCAGTCAATAGGGCAGTCAGACGTGGGCGGCAGATGATGTATTGAGGACTGACAGGAACCGGTTCTACAGACAAACAGGTTAGTAAGCATCGTGAATTAGGTAAACGTACAATCAATAATGAGGCAATCAGCAGGAGCGGAAAATAGTCACTGAGGCAACAGGAGCAACAACAATAAGCACTAAACGATGTACAAACGTACATATAGGGCAGTCTGAGTGTGAGTTGGACGTATAGAGGATAACGCCACAGAAAATAAGTACGTTTGGGATCTGAGGGACTGTCTTTCAATTGACGGCGCGACGCGGTTGCTTGTGTCACGTGACAAGTCAGATTGCATGGTCTCGTCCGTTTAAAGCAAATCTTGCCAAAGGCTATCTGGAAGGTGCAGTACATAGGTAATACGAAATAATAAGCTACCTCCGCTGTCAGGCTTGTGTAGTGGACGGAGCGTCTGCGTACCGTCCGGGAGCATTGGGTTCGATACCCGGTCGGAGTGGACGCTCGCAAATAGGTACAATGGAGACGAACTTGCAAGCAAGAACGGACGGGTAACAAAACACTGACATCGGGTACTGAAGAATAAGCAGATCTTAATTAGGAACGAAGAGGGGGAAAAACGAGCAGCAAGGAAACAAACGGCATCATTATAAACGCTGTAGTCATGTTACTCATGAGTAATCAGAAAACAAGGAAAGTTGCTCTGTTCACCGTTGATTCACGGGGGGGATCGACAGTGCCATCAGGTCTCGAAAGCGTTTGCTCGTGTATCTGTGGTGTATTTTTCTTCATTTTCAACACCATTGTCCAGTAATTATCATCGTCTTCATGGGTGTCTTTAGAATGCAACACCCGCTGATTACTCTCTTCTTGATCACTGAACAGAAAACAGAGATTGCTAAGTAATTATTAGACGTGATAGAGGCTAGCTAAAATTTGTACAGAACCTAGACGGCAGTTAGTCGTCCTTATGCAAACTGGAAAACGCCCACTTATCCCCGTCTTTTGCTCACCGTGCACATGAACCAGACAGAATCAACCCTCGGTTAGAATAGGATTTTCGCACACTTGACTGATACATACCACAGGTCAGTTCCGTTTTTATAACGTTCGCCAAGTATACCCTGGTAGATCTTCCTTAGGTAGAAAAACCGCGTTCTTACGACATAGGGCAGTCTGAGTGTGAGTTGGACGTATAGAGGATAACGCCACAGAAAATAAGTACGTTTGGGATCTGAGGGACTGTCTTTCAATTGACGGCGCGACGCGGTTGCTTGTGTCACGTGACAAGTCAGATTGCATGGTCTCGTCCGTTTAAAGCAAATCTTGCCAAAGGCTATCTGGAAGGTGCAGTACATAGGTAATACGAAATAATAAGCTACCTCCGCTGTCAGGCTTGTGTAGTGGACGGAGCGTCTGCGTACCGTCCGGGAGCATTGGGTTCGATACCCGGTCGGAGTGGACGCTCGCAAATAGGTACAATGGAGACGAACTTGCAAGCAAGAACGGACGGGTAACAAAACACTGACATCGGGTACTGAAGAATAAGCAGATCTTAATTAGGAACGAAGAGGGGGAAAAACGAGCAGCAAGGAAACAAACGGCATCATTATAAACGCTGTAGTCATGTTACTCATGAGTAATCAGAAAACAAGGAAAGTTGCTCTGTTCACCGTTGATTCACGGGGGGGATCGACAGTGCCATCAGGTCTCGAAAGCGTTTGCTCGTGTATCTGTGGTGTATTTTTCTTCATTTTCAACACCATTGTCCAGTAATTATCATCGTCTTCATGGGTGTCTTTAGAATGCAACACCCGCTGATTACTCTCTTCTTGATCACTGAACAGAAAACAGAGATTGCTAAGTAATTATTAGACGTGATAGAGGCTAGCTAAAATTTGTACAGAACCTAGACGGCAGTTAGTCGTCCTTATGCAAACTGGAAAACGCCCACTTATCCCCGTCTTTTGCTCACCGTGCACATGAACCAGACAGAATCAACCCTCGGTTAGAATAGGATTTTCGCACACTTGACTGATACATACCACAGGTCAGTTCCGTTTTTATAACGTTCGCCAAGTATACCCTGGTAGATCTTCCTTAGGTAGAAAAACCGCGTTCTTACGACGCCTTATCAACGTGATAACGTGTGAAGGCTAAGAGCGTTACTGGACACAATCTATTTGACATTTATGACCACAGTTGACGCAACATATCCATCTCGAGATCCCTAATTTCCCGTCAACTCAAAATCCATTCATATGGCGTTACATCATATAATAACCCTCAGTCATTCCGTAACACTTCACGTAGAAATGGTAATTTTGATTTGCAAACTACTGGCGCAACATATTACTCGTGTGTGGTCTTAATTTTAGTCTTATTTTCTTACACTTTCGGAAAACGAGAAAGAATGACTTCTCCATGACCTATTCGTAGTGAGACTGATCCAGTCTGCATGCCATAGCTTAGCGACATCTCATCTGAACATCACTGCAGCCTGATGATGCGCCCTTGAAGGACAATATGTAGACAACACTGACAAGATATCACAATGCCTTCTTGCTTGTTCCGGGCTACGATACGTTTCAACCTGTTGGAACTCAAGATTTTCTTTTTGAATGGAAGCAATAATCATTGGGAAAATTTATATTCTATGGAAATGGCACGTGGATTATCAGTATTCAGGTTTACGCTTGCTTGTATTGACCTAACGATGTCGTGCAATCAAACAATGGTTTGGTCCAGTTTTGGTTTTGATCACAACAACATCTAGCCGCTCCTAGGTTGATGTGAAGAAACCATTCACGAACTATCCCATCAACTCTGTTGCAAAATGTCCAACGGCTACTCGCATTTTTATAACCCATAACTGTATATATATCATATTATACATTATGTATAATAATAACATAATATATAATAATATAATATTTAATGTATATAATATAATATATATTATATTTTCAAACCATTTAATCGCAGAACTAATGGAAATCCTATTTGGTAAGTTGTTTACCATAAATTCCGCCGTGTAGGTTACTTGTGATTTGTGATGACGGGTTGCCCTGTCGTTGAGTGCTTGGAAGGTCATATTCAGGATAAGCTACTTTTGCGGACACCAGGAAAGCGATCATGAAAAGGCTCATATTCGAAGGCGCATTTCGGGCTAGATGTTTCTGAATATATATCAGCCACCATACATTGTATAACTGTGGCGCTTCTTCATTCTGACGGGCGAAAAATTTCATTCACTTCTGCTTGATCCACCTGCGAACCAAATCGAAGGCTATTCCAACTAGTCGTAAACACCCTGGTTAGTACCACTAGACTTTTTCAAACCGTTCTATGCCCCGTTCTTCATTTGTTTCCATTTATGCATCCGATTCCATTGAGTACTCGATCCACGTGACAGTAAGACTGCCGGGCTAAACATACTTAGCGATTCCCTTAGATCTTTCGAAGAGTGCTTCTGTGACGGATCCCGAACTTCGCGACTTCCCAGGGAACAGGCCCGCAATTAAACATACTGAAAAGTTAAAATACATTCAAGGCAAACAAAACATTTTATAGCGATTTGGAATAAATATTTTGGTCGAATTTCACAGTTGAGGCCTATTTTCTATACCCTAAGTGGTTTTTATACAGTTGTACTGTCTCGCAGATCATAAATTTAGCTTTCCGCAAAGTTATCGCGAAAAAAACTAGCAATATTCTTTCCTTTCATTCTGCTCCATTGTTACCGATCCCGCTGAGTAGTATGTGGCTGTAAATGGGGATACACCCATTGCGAAAACCCAAAATAGCTTCAACCGTAGTTTAATTTGTTCCGTTTCCACGGACAACAGCGCAATTTTATCACTACGGCCTGTGAATCCTGACACGAAGTTCGGAGACAAGTGGTTCATATCAGAAGGGCGAAAACAGTAAGTGGCTAATGAAACACGATATTAGCAATTTTTGAAGTTTATCTGTTCGTTGTAGCATAACAATACCTTTCTGTCTGCCGATTATCATGCGATAAGTTAGAATGCGCATCTCTCACTTTTTTTTCAGTTGAAGATATAAAGCGTAAGCACCAACAGCTCTCCGTAACTCAGAAATTATGCAGGATATCACACCACTGAGGATTTATATCAAAAACATCGATTTTTCTTCGAAAGCGTTCCTGATTTTCACCGGCAAATTATGTAGATCATAATTCAATTACGTGTGAACTATTCTCAGAGGAAATGCCGAGAATAATGATATCAGGCCCAGCTTCCACTCCGGCGTAACCCCAAACTTTGTTTTTTTGGGAAGTCAGTTGTCTATATTGTTGTCTGACTAGAAGGAGCGCATTAGGCCTCATAGGCTGCGTTTGCATCAGCATAGCAGAGTTATTCTCAATATTAGGTTACTTTAGTACACGGTCGATGGTGTGTATAACAAAATATAAAAAGTGTGAAAAAATATGCAGATAGAATTTGTCCAATGAAATGGGAAGTAAAATATATCTCATCCCTTGACCATGGTTTAGCCGTACAGATTATCAACTGTCTGGGCGTTTAGTCTGCTCTTGCCAAAACTCTGATTATACTGGGGACACACTAGATATTTCGTGATTTTCTGAAAGCAGTAGTATCAACGCTGGTGGGACAGCTGTAAGTTCTTGGTGGTTTCTCACCTGCATTGCAAACGGTGATTCTGAGCACATTCAAGTTCCGTTGAAGACTTAAGAACCCAGCTCAACCTGTTGGAATTTCAAGATACTATATATGCTTTTCTCCATTGTATTCTAACTTCTTTCAACTTCAACATAAGTTTTCAGAGCTTCGAATGTTTTGGCGCAAACATGCATAATTCTGAACAGTTTCGGTGCAGTCTATGGCTGCAGCAAAGTGATTGGGACATTTTTCATGTTCTGTAGGTGAATCCAATATATGCTGGGGAGCCAAGGAGCATTGAATAGCTGTTTCATCCTTATTAGGAACCCTCAACAGTGTGCATCTCAAGAAACTCCACAGTCTTTGGAACCCCCGACTTTACAGCTAGTAGGTAAACATTTAACCACACTTAGAAAAGATATAGCGCCACTTCAGTCACGGCATCCACATCACGTGGTCACGTGTTCAGAAGGGAGGATCAATCTTTGCGTGAAGAATTCTTCCTCCGAGATTCCTAGAGACTGGTTAGTACTGTGTTATTTTTTGCCAAAATGAAACGTTTGACACGGTAAGAAAGATGCTCGCTCAGTGCTTTGAATTCTGAAGACTGCGGCTCCTACAGCTCATATTTCTTATTCCGGTGCTGTTTGTACTTTTAGACAGACTTCCCGAATAACAGTGAATGCTGCCGCAATATATACTTGAGTCATTGTTTGGAAGGTAGTTCCGTACTGCCCATATGGAACTCTCTTATGCAAGGAAGAGAGTGTACGTTCGGATGTTCCCGTTATCTTTCCGACTTAAGGAAAGTCACGAGTTCACACGCGCTTGTGGACACAAGGATGTGGGCTGATGGTAAAAATTCGTCCTTTGGTCTCTGGTCTTCTTCGAGCTGTTGGTTGGGCATTTTTAGTATTCGTACAAACAAACAACCCATTAACCCACCGTGATCCCTTGGAAATTTCCTGTTCCTCAGTAACGTAGTTGTTTGTCGATGTCAAAGAGAAGTAACACTGAACCCACGTTTCATTGTTCAAAGTGACCACCAACAACCAATTTCCCTGGCTACATAGGAGTTTAGATTCCGACCCCATGAATTTTAATCTGAGTAACCAATCAACTCGTTTCTAATATATTGCAAGCAAACCGGCCCCCTTCATACTGAGCATCTTTCAAGCCAGAAGATCTCCTTTTATTACAGTTAAAAAGGACATTTTTGTACACTGAACAGAATCTCTCTCCTCTAGAGGCATCCCCTCTATGCATCTAGGGTTAAAGCGCCCAATAGGGTCCTCCAACTGGGGAATTGAGACATCGACGCGTAGCTATACAATCTACGCCTACTCGATTCAGTAAGACGGGAAGATATTTTGAGATGATTTTATTGATTTTTCACGCTGTCACACAGACGCATTTCCGTTGAACCTTGATGAGTTAATATCCGGATAATGGTATACCCAGATTCTGCTCAGTACTACGTCTGTCACAGAGTTTTGTTCCTTCCGAAAATCCAAGGCCCCTACCTGTGAACGTCTTCCAACTTTCAAAACAGGCCTTGCATTTAGTATAATTGAAAGTAGTCACCAGATAAGAGCTAAGATTAGATTAATTTATATTTACCAGCAACTTACTATCCCTTACCAGCAGTTTAACTCAAGTCTTTTGAGGGGATGTGAATCCTACGAGTCACTGGTTGCTGTGAAATTGGTTCATAAAATCTTGCCTCTCCTACTGCAATTGTGTGCCGGAAACTATCGACTCCCACGTACTCCGACCACAGTTTATCCCATTGGACGAGGCTGCAGGATTTTCTCATCCGCAATCATCACTTTATGCATCTGAGTTGAAAAGACAGTGACTGGTTCACTGGCACAACCACCAACCCATCACTATGCTCCTTAACAGCGCACTGATGATGCCACACGGATCGGTGAAGAGACGTTTTCAATCAAATTGACCAGCTCAGCGAACAAACCAACGGCTACCGAAATTCCCCTCTATAGTATGACCCTGACTGTGCAACAATAATCTTATTGACGAAACACTTGTTCATTTCGGAACAGTTCGTCATCCAATAGAAGAACGGTTATCGTTCCAAATAATACATCTGCCGGAGAATAATAATTCGCACGATCAGGGAAACTTCCGTATGAGAAATCGCCCTCAACATGCGATGATGATTCAGCGACTAAAGGGTGAGTGGCCCCAAAGACAACTGTGAATTAATCACAGTACTGATCAATCGCTGGTGACCGAATGGTTTAGTGCTGTTACTGAATAGGCTTTCCACTGCAGATGTACAGTGCATTTCGGCTGCCCAGCATCATCATCATCATCATCATCATCATCATCATCATCATCATCATCATCATCATCAATATCAGCTGTAAAAACCGCGTACTCGTCGTACAGTGGTTGTAGCTGCCGCAGTTTCGTTCACCGATGATTTGGGGGGAGTGGGGTAGGTAGCTGCGCATTGCACGCGCGAGCTGGTAAATTGGTGCATAAATCCAGCACTCTCAGTGAGCTGTCAAGTGGGGGGGTTGGAAAAGGAGCTATGCACTGAAGGCAATAGCTTTGATACACGAGCGCCATTGAGGGCGCGACTGGGCCATGTCTGATAATGTCTCTAGCCCTTGATGTGGCCCGTCTCGGGGTCCCCATCCAGGAAGACGGCAATGACCAGCGCAGCTGAGTTTGCTGGTAATGTCTTTCACACTTCGCTGCCAAGTCATTGTTTGGCCGCCTCTGGCTCTCTTCCACCCTACACATGGTTGGGCGGAAAGAGCCCTTCGAGGAATTCGGTCGACTGGCATACGCAGCACGTGGCCGAGTCAGCGCAACCCGACGACGTAGCTACAAGTATTGATGAAATGTTTGCAACCAAACTGCACAGCGCAATGGACCAATCAGGTGCATACATATTTGACCAGTGTCGATTTCCCTACTTACTTGTGATTCGTGAACTCATAAGAAATGTTCCGTGATTTCAAAAACACCATGCTTTGTGCACTTTCCTACTAAATTGTCAAAAAAGGTGTAGCAAAAAGAGAAAACACTGTTCAAGTTACTTTGCGCATCTCAGTGTCGAAGCCTTACATTCCTGATTTATTGTCGCTCACCCCCTTGATGATTTATGTCGGGCTTTGTTTGACTAGACAACAAAACGCTTCAAATTTACTTCATATACTAGTGAAAGTGTTCGTTTGTTGTGCTTGATAGCTGCTTCAAAGGATACAGAAAGTGAGTCATTTGTTATGTTCGAGAATAGCGGCAATACTGAGTTTTCAGGACAATTGCGTACACGAAAATGGGATTACTTTCACCAGAATTTAATATTTAGTTGTTGGAAAAGGGGATTTTGTCCCAGTGAGTTCCATCAATTACCTTTGGGACTAACTGAATTACAGATGAACCAAAAATCATTGTTAATACCTCAGGCATCCTTCCAAAATTGGTAGTTTCCGTATGATTGTTCAAGTTTACCAATGTGTCCAAATTCCTAGGAAGAGACTCAGTGGCGTGCAACAACGTTTGCCCAAAAATCCATACACCTGAGTTTGGTTGGTAGGGTGCTCTGGTCGATAACAAAACGCTTACGGTAATAGTGTTCCGGTTACCATTGTCACTGCACTTCAGTTTGGTAATGTAGCAGACTCGAGACCTTTTGCTTTCAATTATGGTGGTTCCCTCCCAACACTTGTAGCATACGCGATATGTAAGGAATTATACTTAAGTACATTTCTTTCAGTCTTATTAAGATCACTGACAATCCATTTATGATCCTTCCCCTCTTAGAACTAATAATACTAGAAACAGATGTACGTGGGGGGGATGACCCACTCATCCAGCCTAAAAATCGTTAGAGAGTATTTGAACTTCAGTGCAGTGCCTATGTGCTTTAACGGAGGCCATATTGGTGGATTTTTCACTCTGTGAACAATCACACTTCGTTGTTCTTCCTGTTTTCACACACGACCAAGCAGAAGCATTTAGATCACACGCTGCAATCCACCCAACGTGCATTCTCATTTCCTCGGAATTCCTATGTGAGCCCATGAGATGATGAGTCATGCATTTTTAGTAAAATAACATAAGGTACTCTAATGGGATTTGAGAAGCATATTCTGGTAGCCAACGTTACCACGATTTGATACATAAATATCACAGTTTAAAGACTTCTTTCTAAGGTGTTTTTGTGACTCCATGTTAGACTCTATGAGTATTTCAGTCCCATGTTTCTCGGCTAATCAGGTGTTTAGACAATCGAGCACTAAAACTTGACAAGACAACTAGAGCTAACGGACTGGGAAATTCCGCATATCAAGTGATTAGTGTGACTACTCTGGAAATAAACTCGACAACAAGACGAAACTCGGACAAAGCTGTCGTTCCTCAGCTTTGATCAATTTTTCTTCCTCAAGTCCACCAGTGCCAGCTTTACTTCTTGGAATTATCCCAGAGATTCGAATACGCAGAACATGGTTACTCAGACGTCAGCATGGCTATCAGCGTCTGATGAAGGATGTGTTATAGGGCTTGAAGAAAACTTCCGTAAAGTAGAAGTGATCAGAAAATAGCAACACAAGCTGTAAACATTATTTTCAATTTTACTTGTATCTGCTTGAAGCTATCAAAACAACACTTCGTTCAAGTGAGTGTGGCTGTGGTTTTCATTAGCGATAGAAGTTACCTCCAGCTTAATTCTTGAATCTGGCCGATTCAGGTCGTACAAATTGGTCTTTACTTCAGAGTGTGGAACATTAAACGGTTTAATGCAGATTCGGCCAAGCCAAACATCTAACACACACGACCAATGATCACCCTGAAGATGTGAACCGCTTTCAGGGGATAGTGAAATCGTCCCATAACGGGAATGCATACTCTTGATAGGGTGATTGGAATCGCATGCTCTCTGTATGAGTTAATAAACTTTTATTTATGTGCAGGTGTTACTTTCATTATTTTTTATAAACTCATAAATTTCAACTGGAGTAAACGTCCGAGATATTCACTGCCCTTGCATTCCCTGGCTCAACACACTATGTGTTCCGTCACTTCCGTCTTCTCGGTATTTAAAAAGGGATGATTCCATCTAGTTACACTCAAATGCAAATCACCAAACACAATAAATTGAAACAAAGATGTCTAGACGTAACACATTACTAAGGTACCTGAAAAAGCCTGTGAAAGCACATGACTGGTTTCGGCGTTCTTAGGGCTCATCAGGTAAATGTGGTCATTAGGTTTCCGTCAACCTTACTTGAAATCTGAATTTTTTTACAAATACTCTCATTTGCACACTAACCCGGTTTTCACAGGAGATAGAACTGAATCCAGCTAAATTTCTCGTTTATGATGGTCCGCTTCAACTCAGTGTGTTGTACTAAGCCACCTCATCTTTCAGTTGGTACGATATTCGTTATAACGTAGTACATGGCTGAAGCGAACTATTGTAAACGAGAGATTTAGCTGGATTCAGCTAAGTCTCCAGTCAGATGAGAGTATTCGTCCAAACCAAAACAAAAGATAACATTATCAGTTATTGGGAACCGCAGATATATTCCGCTACTATGTGTGACTTCATCAGTTGCATTGGCTGCGAAATCTTTTAATCCTGGTCAAATCAATGGGTTTCACGATGTCACGGGTTAGCATTTTGATCATGCTTATGGAAAACTAATCATTCTTGTCCGCTGGCATTTGACATCACCATTTTCAAGCCTACTTTTGGGAAGAAAGTGCGTCCATTTCACTGCTGTAGGCTGTTTCCTCGATAGATTTGAAATGGAAAACGACTCATGCCTCCGAACATGTTTTCTTGATAGGTGGGCTTTCTGAACGAGGTATTTCGTTAAAGTTAGTGCTTATCGAGCAGACTGGTAAGAAGATATTTTCAATGTAACCGGCCCTAAAAAGTACCTTATGTGTTTTACATGTCTCAGAAATACCAAGCTTACGTAAGTGCCTCGCTGTATTGTCAGAACACGCTTTACACCTACATCTCTACTGAGCAAACCACGGAGTATATACGGTCAATTGTCCTCTGTCAGTTGTCGAACTAAAGAAATGAGCCTTTAATACCATAGTTTCATAGAATCATTTCTGGTATGATAAAAGGCTTTGTGTTGCAATTTTATCCACAGATGGTTTGAACACCATACACTTGCTAGTTCATATTTCCCCTTAACCGTACGCTTGAGTTGGCCACTAAAGCTCCTGGAGAAAGTTGGGTCGCTTGAAATGAAATGACTTTCTTCTCACACCCTAAAAAGCTCTTTGCCGAAAAATAAAGATGAAAGTACCTCCTCTGTATGAGTTACACTTCACTACATAATCTTCAAGAGCCCATGCAAACGTAATATCGCTCTGGGGACATTCGCCTCCAGAGATGACTTCTCGGCCAAGACGCAGGTACACCTTGAACTTTCTTGAAGGAGTTCAACGTTAACAGCCTGATAGCCAGCTAAGCAAACACAGGCAAAACGCCGGTTTCATCTTTCGTTAGAGCCAAATTTTCGTGGTCCTACGAAGGGCGAGTCAGTTTCTGGTCGTTGTTTACGTATTGGTTAACCATTTTCAAGTGGTCGGTGCTTTTCTTTCAAAGTTTACTGTTAGTTCCTTTCCCTTTATCAGGACAAAGCGGATTGCAGCTAAATGCTTGAGGAGCTGTTTGGTTTTCACGTTTTATTGGTCACCGGAGGTAAGAACAAGCTGGCGTTTATCAGGCATGCATATAAAATCAGAGATCAATTTATTACAATTATGACTGTCAATAATTCGTCTACTTCAGCTAATCGGCCTAACATTATTTTCCCAATTCGATTTCAGAAAAATTCATACAGTCGGCTAAACACGTGCAAATATTTTCGCAATACATCTCTGGAACATGGTCGTATATTTCTTCTCTACTGCGAAAGTCCCCAGTACAGCTGGTATGCAAGGTCAATTGTCAGTTTTTCTCGTTGCAAAGTTTTTTTTCAGCAGAGGTGGGTGATTCGCCCAATAGCCCACAATTTTAATGCTCACCAAGGAAAATTTGGTGTAATTCTAGTGGGAACGGTAGGAGTGCCTTTAATAGAAATGTCACGAAGATACAGTCAGAGTTAGTAAATCGATAGGGGAAGTGAATTTCATCAACATGAAGCACGTGTCGAAAGGCATCCAGCCGGAAAGCATGAAGCATATGGTGCTCACACTTAGTCTGCGTATATTGGAAGTTTTGAAAGTCCTACACAATGCAACCTCCGGCATTGTCGTAACACTAGATGAAAGATATCCGTGGTTTGAAAAAAAATTCTATATTACTACATGCAGCTACATTGAGGGACTGATCACGAGCTTAATCTTTCATGATTTGAGCAGTTGACCTTGTGATTGGCCTGCATCCGGGTAACCGAAAGGCAAACTTCATCAGACGGGCCACTGAAAACAGGTGCTTACCTAACAAGAGTGTATTTAATTGCCCAGAGAAGGTTGTTTCATAGTAATATGAAGGTTATACCTTGTTGTTTCAGTAGAGATCTCACGATGTGGCGACAATAAGATGTCGTAAAAATAAATATTATGATGGTGCACCTCGCGGTGAAATCAAATCTAACCACGCTCGAACCACATTGGCGGTTTGTTGTAATTTGCTGCTCCTTGAAGGAAATATGGAATGATTATCATTTTTTTAATACGACGGCGCACTCTGGACCCCCATCCAGACAATTCTACCATGTGTAAGTAGAACATAAGGTTGACGGAAACTCGGGGACTGCGCCTACCTGATGAACCCAAGAAGGGTAACCTTGTGAGTAGCTTCCTTGTTGAAAAAAGACTCCTAGGGTTGTTGCGTTATGCTGTAAAATACCGACCATATACACCGGCAAAACCCTTGTTATAAGATGATTCAGTCGGAAAAGTTGAAAGTGATGTCTGCGAGGAAAACATCAATTCGAAATGTATGTATTCACGCTGGGTTTTCGAATAGTAGCTCGCCTATTTTTTACGATGTACGCTGCTTGTGTCCATCGTCTATTTGTAAGTTAGGTAGAGCTGCAATCACAGTCAATCTTCTGGATAAAGGCAATTCCGTCTTTCATATCGTATCGTTCAGCTGTAGCACAATTTTGGTGCCTAGATGCCATGCTACCCGAAGGGAGCACGAGAACTGCGATACTGCCAGGTTGCTCAAGCCTAGACAGAGGAAGTCGAGAGGCAAAGGTTGGGTTCGAACTACTGACCCATCCCGCTCATTACGTCCTTAGATCTGATTGGGTTCTGTTTACAAGCTGGATGTTCTTTTGATAGGCTGTTAGTATGAAACAGATAGTAATGGTGTATGTCGATCCTAAGGAACTTATACAATACCTACTAAGGCAGCTAAACCGTCTACACCACACGAATAGAATGGTTTCAGCGTACGATCCACAGAACGGACAAGATATTTATTTTCCATGTTGATGATAGATCGCAATGAATTTCTCGCGTCCAATGGATCACTGCAAGAATCACTGATCGTATCAAGCCGTTCCTACATTTCAGTCCAAGTTCATCGGTCCACCTCTTTTTAGTGATTCCAAATTCTCAGAATTTTCTAAAGTTTGTGGTCAAGCGCTCCATCCACCATAATATCCAATAGTTTAGTGACAAGTATTTCAGAAGAGTCACGAGCCACATTGTGAGCGGGGCGTCCACATCGAATGAAACCATTATTTCATCCTCTGCCGTATTTACCTCCCTCAGTTTTTCTTTCAGAAATCGTCTCGCACTACTGACTGAGTATTGCTACCCACCGATAACATGTGTTAACGTTCTCCATGTTTCACGCGAGACGTTGTGTGTGATAAAATCTGGTCATAGAGGTATTATTTCTCCATTTGATTTCGGTGGTCCATGAAATCGAATAAGTCAGTAATGACTTGGAGGTAAGTCTAATTAGTCAATATAAAAATTACCAAATCACAACTAGTTAATTTAGAAAACGTCAGAATAACACATCCAATTCAAGGGAAACAAACCACAACGCAACCCAAGTCCCAAACGGACCAATAAGACAGCGAGAAAGCCACCCTTCGAATAGCCATTGAAATCGATAGAAATTAGATCACCGAAAAGCAAGAAAACTCAAAGAGGAAGTACCCAACCAACCGAATAATTCTGGTGGTGACTAAACGTTTGCAAGCCCACTGCCAATCTTGGTAAGCAGATCAATGGGCAACTGTCCGACAAACAGTGAATCAATCCAAGCTTTCGCTATTTCAACACAGTGTCAACTATCATTATTTCCGACTCATTGACGAGGGACGTCATAGATAACCGGCACATCGTGTCAACGAGTGATTGAATGCTGAAACGTCAAACTTGAAGAGCCTCTGTTATGCATACGATACGAACTGAATGTAAAACCGATGGTCGAACAACCATGGTAGCCTTGTTTCCTTCATTTGATTTCTCAGGCTAATTTGTGCATAGATCAGTCCACTATGTCTACACCACTATCAAGATCTCCTAAAACCTGTTGGTCCTTTTAGTTTGGCTCCTAGTTCTTTTCACTGGTTGTGTGACCACCGACTTAACGGTAGTCAAAATTTGTGGCTACTTTCTCATTCAAGAATGACTGTCCCTCAAAGGACATTCCTAGATGTGTTCAGCTAGGTGATTCGCACTGTAGAACACCCTTTAGTAGTCACCTATGAACACCCCCTGAATGGTGCTATCGCATTCTGTGTTCGTTAGCTAAAGGATCAGTCCATTCAATAGCACATCTTTGGATACAGCCAACGCATTATGGAATATCCGAGTTGATGCTCCGACATTACAGGGACCGAAGGGTCTGGCAACACCGTTAGTAATGGATATTTCCACAGGTTTGTAGACAGTGAAGTTCAGGAATGAGAAAAACTTGGGACTCGAGCGCACGTGACTACTGATATGACAACAATTCAACTAAAATTAGCGACCAGCTACTCGGACGGATTCAAATAGGCCTTAAGTGTTCTGGTCAGTGTGACATACAGCTCGAAAAATGGTGATCTTCTGTACAACCTAAAATAGTAGTCTGACAACTAAGCCTGAACGCTGTTGTCATGCGAAATTTCTGCTGCTATTTTTGTTGCCAGTGTTGCATCAATAGAATCTCAATCTCGGTGTTGTTGAACTTCTGCCTCGACTGATTCTAATGAAGCTATGGAAGACCAAAGGAGTATTTTTAACATATTCCCAGGGAATTCAGGGGAGACAGATTTACACAAAGAATGCTCAAGAGTTCTGAAATCAAATAGAAATCAGTAGAAGTCTAATTTATGAGTAGTTCAGTAATCCCTCTTCGTAAGAAGTTTGTGTCTAAAAGGGTAGCAGTTTGAGGACGAAAATGCTTTAACACTATATGTGCAGCTTACAGTCTTACATGAAAACTCCACCAAAGAAAAACTCATGAAAGAAACAAGTTTAGCGATACACCACTCAAATATGAAAACTTTGTCGATAAATACACTCATTTGCAAATTAATTTGGCTTCCACGATAGACTCAACTGAATCACTCGTTTATGATATTCTACAACTGAATGTGCTGCACACAGGCCGCCTCATTATTCAGTTGGCACGATATTCGAGATATCGCAGTATATTTTAATAGAGGAAACTACTCACAAGGTTGCTGAAAACCCTCGAAAACAGTTCAAGTGGAACATAAAGTTGACGGAAACTCGGGGACTGCACCTACTGGTGAGCCCCAAGAAAGGCGAAACCGGTCGTAGGCTTTTGAAATTTTCAACAACCTTGTGAGTAGCTTCCTTCATGAAAACTTTGTGTTCTGTTAACCCGGCAGGACCGCTTACTACCACCGGCACTAAAAGCAACTGAAATACTCAGGGGAAAAATAATAGGTTAGACAGGTAAAATTAGTTCGTCTGGCAATCTGTAGAACACCATCTTCACCAAAACATGAGCAATGATGCCCAGTGGGCTTCGTGGAGTACTGATGTGGCCATGAATATCAATGAAATTAACGCACACCCTTTATCAGCTAAAAAAAAAATAAATCTTGGCAAATAAATAGACGAATCCCGATAACGCGGAGTGAAAACTGTCCAGGTCCTCCCGATGATGAGAACTGTGATAGGTTGATGGACTTACCTTGCTGCCCATACTACATGTAAGTAGTATAAATGCGCTCACATTGAGGAGACGCACGTAAACGACACATTCTAAAACCCCACCTTTTTTACTTCCAGATTTATCTTGACTAACGTACCGGTATCCGATGCCTAGTAAATAAAACACTGGATAGTTAAACCTGAGAGTCAAAAGTACACTTAGACCTGTCTTATTTTCTCGGATTAAACCACAATATGGCGCCTTTCCAGTGATGGTTCGTAGTGCCCCTAACAGAGGAACTCAAGATCCTACCTTCAACCGTAGAGCTCAACTGAAATTTCCCTCCTTCCCCCGATAGATGACGACAAGGTGAACTGTCCAAATATCAAAAGTCGTACGCTACAATAAAATACTAGAAGGGCAGCTAGCTTGTTGGACAGTAACTATGCTAACACTGCTGCCGTGCCCCCAAGAATAACAAGCGCAATGGGATAATACGAAAAAACGCGACCCGAAGGCTATTCGTTCCTTTGGGAAGAGAAATCGAATATGCCTTTCCCAACAGCATGAATAAATTTTGAACACAATCTTTTCTATCCTCTCATGGGACCGAAGTTGAATCGGTCCGATGTGCATACCAGTCGTTGTTATCACCTAGCGACCGTTGTTCGTAAGACTGGAGGTGCCCCTCTCCAGCGATCTCAGGGTAGCTCTTAGTTCACTGATTTGCCACACGCACCGATGAATCGAACACTCCAGTCCTTGGCGCCACAGCCACGGAGAAAATCAATCAACTTTCCCTGCCGAAAGATCGTCCATACGGACAACCAACCGACCCCCCTCGAAAGCGTTTGGTCTCGAGCCGGGAGCATAAAATGTTACCCACCAACCATCAACACAGACGAAGTGAGGCCCATCCACAAAATATAAAATAAACAACTGCAATTCGATAAGTAAGCCAACAGTCAGTACACGGCGCTAGAAACGAAATAATCCACTAGCCAAAATGATGACCAAATGATGGGCGCTCTCTATTCACCCACTGTAAAGATAGGCCCTCTATAAGACACCCAAAAGTGAGCGAAAACCGTCCCAGAGGACGAGTTAGTGCAATGTTCATGTATTCAAAATAATTCGTCTCATAGGAAATAAGTCTGACATAAACCCCGGCATGATGAACACAATTTAGTTCAGAAAGGTAATTAGGAGAAGGTTTGCGCGCGTGATGCAGAACGAACCTGAGGAAGCGGCTTCCCGAAAGTTAAAAAATGCCCAAACGGGAAAGTTACACACAGACATAATTGTAAAAAGGGCCTAATGGTCTGAAAGAAAGAAGTTGACAGAAGTAAAAAATCAATGAATATACTACGTGAGTGCTTGGTTTGTTTAATTTACGGCAAACTGGTCAAGGACTGGCGGTGTACGCTACTTGTCGGGTGTGTATGACTACTGATATGACCTGACCGTACTAGCGGTGGGGGGGTGCACAGCTGACCAAGTTCACCGTAGCGCGATGTGCATTCACTCATGCCGGTGGACGATAAATAAATAGATTGCGCATTGTTAAGTACCGAAAAAAAAACGGGGTGTGATTCGCAGAGCAGAGGATGATAAACGGCACTTATGGTTGGTGTGACAGATGACCAAAGTCCAGATGAGCAGAATGGTACATAGGAAAAGAGAAGATCTGAGCATTGCACCGACTGTTGTGTTTCGAAGATCACCAAGTTGGCATTCAAATTAATGAGGGAAAGTCGGGTACCCAAAGGCAAGCACGATTCGAGTTACGTGGGATTGGTGTATGCGTATTTTTCAAGGGAACAGGTAGCAGTTCACCGGAGTCCACGTTGTCACAAACGGTACTACTCAGTGTGTACATCACCAAACACAGTTATGGATAGCTAAGGGCCAGATTAACAAGAGGCAGGTTCGTCCCCATCTCCCAATTTGAAGCAAATTTATGGTTTGGTGTCTGTGCATGGGTAAAAGAACGAGATCAGGACAGGAGAAGTGGTGCAACTTCTTGACAGATCGCATACTGAGCGTCGCAGGTAGTTTAATCCCCTGCTGAGGAATAGGCTGGAGTGGCAAACGGGTTGTCACAGTCTCGGTGATCATTCGTCGAAACAGTTGTAGGGCGTGATCCCATCTTGCGTTGTTTCGGGCGGCAGTACATCCGTATCTTCCATTCGTTTGACCTCTTCGAAAATACGTACCCTCCAGTCATCGATGGTCAGGTCACGTTCGTAGAAGGAGACATCATACTGGCCAGGAGGAGGCTACGAAAAACAAAAATACACAATACACACTATATATATGCATATATATATACATATATATATATATATATATTTAAACTTATATATATATATAATCAGATACATTCGGGACTACTATAAAATTGGCTGATTGGTAGCCACATTTTTGACCCCAAACGTAACATGTACCATCTGCTCTGGATGAATGGAGGGAATTCGCGGAAAGTTCCTAGTCAGCGGTGCCACTCGATCATTCGAAAACGTCAAAAACAGCGTCTGATTTATCTTCTACATGACAGTGCGTAAAATAAATAAATAAATAAATAAATAAATAAATAAATAAATAAATAAATAAATAATAGTAAGGACAGTTAAACAACTAAATAAATAAATAAATAAATAAATAAATAAATAAATAAATAAATAAATAAATAAATAAATAAATAAATAAATAAATAAATAAATAAATAAATAAATAAATAAATAAATAAATAAATAAATAAATAAATAAATAAATAAATAAATAAATAAATAAATAAATAAATAAATAAATAAATAAATAAATAAATAAATAAATAAATAAATAAATAAATAAATAAATAAATAAATAAATAAATAAATAAATAAATAAATAAATAAATAAATAAATAAATAAATAAATAAATAAATAAATAAATAAATAAATAAATAAATAAATAAATAAATAAATAAATAAATAAATAAATAAATAAATAAATAAATAAATAATAGTAAGGAGAGTTAAACAACTACCCTGAACATACCGCACAATAACTGGAAGTAGGAAGTCGGTCCCATCACAAACAACTAGTCGTTTTGGGACAAAACGAAATGCATGTTGAAAATCGGCGTCGCAAAAATACTGGAAGTACAGATAGAAATCAGTGTTGACCGGTGTGATTTAGTTGGAGTTCATGTAACCGAATGTTACAGACTTCAACGGTTATACCTCCTTAAATCAGGGTCCTCCTCACGGCGTTATATTACCCAAAGGTTGTAATTTCGTCCTCCTGTGTCAACACTGATCACGTATTCTTCACCATCCGGACAGTGGCGTTATGTCCCAGTAGGCTAAATCCCACAACTACTATTTATGGTAACGGACAACCGTGTCTGTGATCAATGGATTCCTGCCAACGCAGAGAAATTCTAGTTGGCCACACTGTGTAGCTAGGATGTAACCCAAACCAACCGGGATGGGCATACACGCAACAGTGAATCATACCCAAATGACTCCAGCGAATGAATCGTTCCCGGATAAGTCAGCTATGAGCGCATGCACCGTAGGAGCAAGCGGAACCACGCACTAGATGTGGTGTGCGAAAACACACATGAAACAGGTCAGGAGCACAACAACGATGCCTCTGTGTGCGCGCTGACGGCCATACCATTGCGTAAAATGTCCGTTCTCAATAGGATAGACTATGAGGCAGGAAGTCACGTCTGGTAAGGTGCGGTACCCCCTAACAGGAGCACGGACAAAAAGGAAGGGCATAATCTATTTACGTTCGGACTGCAGACGATGAACTAGCTTTTGTTGATAAGGGGGTGCACATGATTTTTGAGGTCCATAACGTTGCTTACTTACAAATGGGTACAGATGACCAGAAGTGGCAAGCAAAACTGTCCTCTGATAGTCGAACTGGACCCCTTCAAGAGAGCATTGTTGGAAACGTGACTACCTGACGCCAAAACTGTTCTAGCGTTGCTTTTGGGCACCAAAAGGTAGGATTCTTGAATGGTTGGTGGGGCGTTAATTCAACTGAGGCAGATAGCGGAATCTCAATTTACACGAGAATAAACTGACTAGCAAAAACAGACCCATATATCAGGAAAACTTCTGCAGAGGATTCAAACACAAAATGACGTGGTTTTGCAACTATTTACACGAAAGAGGACTAGCCTAGCCACCATAAGTTGGTTAGTGGCACCTTTCCGTCAGATCTTACCCCCTCCGGATTCGAACACACCTTCGAGGCGTTTTAATAATCACGACATAGCTGTCACTGGATCCAAACTGGATATCACGAACTGCGGTCTGTCCCCAATGACTTATCGCGACAAATAATCTTAATGTTTTGGGGGTTATCCGTTCATCCTATGAATCATACTTATGTGCTCTGAAAGCGTTGGAAATGTCACTGCATCCGTATGCGTGTGTATGTGTGTATGGATAACCACGTGATTATTCTGAACCGCGGAATGAAAAAACTCGACATTTTCTGAGGCTCGGATCACGTGAGTGTTTTACTATGGATCTGCTCAGCCTTTAGGGGGCACTGAACGATAAAGCTGTGTTTGGGTGGTTGGGCTAAAGAAAAACTCTAAGTTTGACGTGGGGGGCATTGAAAATGATTACACTCAGAGGATAATACAGCCAATCCATCTGTAGCAACCCATCTAATCCTTGAACTTGCTTTTGCTTGTCTATAGGTGTAGTTATACCCTCTGAAATTTTCTGACTTCATTGGCACTAAAAAGCATTCGTTTTGACAGAGAATCACCATGAGAAAGAAGTCAAAAAAACTAAGTAGCAAAGAACATCCAAAAGACTCCAACAAAAATACTCATGGGATAGACAAGACGTAATTGCTGTGAGGAAGTCAGTTCAGCTCTAGGCAGTAACACATAACGACTTCTTGAGGAGCCTGAGGTCAATTAGTGAAACAGATGGTCATTTGAAAAGTGAGTTAGGTTGAAGCTCCATCATCAAACTCACCGCGTTCACCTCAGATTCATCAAACCAAACATTGATGTATGGATGCTGAAGAGCCTCATCTACTGAGACGCGTTCCAGTGGGTCAATCACGAGCATCCGATAAAGCAGATCACGGGCTTGATCAGCATTAAGCGTCTCGTGCTCCTAAGAAGAAAGGCAGGAAACGCGACTAACCAATACAGAAAAGATGCATGTAAAACTGGTGGTTGGATTATAAAGAAGTAGGTCACAGGAAGATAGATTCCTTGCGGCCGGTCAAGTAATTCCAAAAAAGCACGAAGGTTGAGTTACTGCCACGAAGTTCAATCCAGGATGGGGATAACTGAAAAGCCAATGTTGGGTCCAAATGACAGATCGTTCATGACAACCATTCGGTCATCTTCAACTCATCCACGCTGTCTTGAAAACAAGTAGTTTCGACACTCCTGGATGCTGTCTAAACTATCCCCACAAGTAAATAGTGCTCAGGACTAGTAAACTCAGACAAACCAGACAGAGACTTGCGCTCAGTAGTTGCGAATCTCGAGATAAGCACCGGTGAAAAAACTGCCTAGCAGTCGGAGTGCGTAAGCAGACGAACAATTAAACATACGACTGAGCCGGCTAAGCGACTTCCTGTGTCTAAGGGCATACTAATGACCAGGCAATTAGGTATGGCTTTGTATCTACTGCTGTAGTGCTGTAGTCGGAAGCGTGCCTGGGACGAACACTTGTACAAAGGGTAGATCTCAGTGTGCACACAATCCAAACGTACGTGAAAGCTTCCCAAAGACCGCCAAAAACGTCAGGCCGTTGAATGGATAGGAAAGTAACTGAGGTGGTGAACGATACCTGCTTGGTCAACGCAACTGGAATGCCAAATGGTGTGCAACGTAAGTTGTTGCGAAGACTTTATTGGTTCCCCTGTCGCGTAGGGTGACAAAACCCTGGGCACGTGTTCGGTGAGTGTCTAGGCGTGTCCGAAGACTTGCCGAAGACTAAGCTTCGGTCTAGGGCCAGTTGAAGGGCGTTGCTGTGGCAGTGCAGTGACTATTCGATTGCGTACCGTGAGTAATGTTGTTCGGTTGATGCTGATTGGCTGTAGTGACTCTTCTGTGGCCTCGAAACACGGGGACAGCGTAAAATGGTTACTGACCCGGGTATCGAGTCTATTATTAGGTACACAATGGTCTCGACAATCGTTTAGTGAAATGGGGAGTGTGCACACTACTTACGGCACCCAGTCCAATTGAGTGAGTAAACCCAGTAGCGACAATATTGACGGTGATCTATCTACAGTGTGGTTTGTCTCACCATCCCATTAATCTATGTAGATACTAGGTCTGACGTCTTTGGATAATTAACTGGTGTTGGGCACGCCATATTTCTATGATGCTAATTAACTCTAGAAAATTCTACCGGGTGGTGCTTACCACGAGAATATACTTGAGAATACGACGGCGACGAGGTTGATGATGATTATTTAAGCCGGCTTTTTATAACTGAGGAGTAATGCATAAACGAGTTTCCTGTCCATATATGGCAAAACCAACTAGTTGGAGTTTGGGCACTGATTCTTCATCGTCTCACAACAGCATACGAACACGTCAGCCGTGAGCATCAAGAGAGATCTGAACCGGATAGAGGCGATTAACAATCTCGGTGTTCCTCCACTTTAAGGGTGCGTCTGATTCTGTCGGTTGGTCAGTGCCGTTAACACTACATTTGCTCAACGGGGTATGCCCCAGAAGTTCATGAACGTAATCCGATTTCGATATTCCCATACCTCTGGGTGTGTGAGGGTTTATGGTGAGCTCTCCAAAAGCCTCCCTACAAAGTGTTGTCTGACAAGTATGCCCACTCTCTCTGTCCTTGTTCAACTTCGTCATTGACGAAATCACGAGGCGAATGCTGGGAAATCTTCAAAACACCAGTGTTCAAATCGCTGCTAGTGAGAGCCTTGTCGATCTCGGGTTCGCAGCACAGATCTTGTTGAGTAAACCAACTACCGTCATACCCTTTTTCAGTATGTTTTACAACTCCAAAGTGCAAAGTTATGCTCTAGAACGTGCAGTCTTCGGACATACCCCTTACAATTGAAGGTTGTGGAGAATTTTACATACCTCGGTGGTTGTATCAGCTCTGACGAAAACGTGGCTGATGAAATCAGTGGAAAAATCTCAAAGTCCCGAATCACGTTTACTAATTTAGGTCACTTGTGGTATCAAGAAGGCATATCACTTGGTTTCAAAGGTCACGTGTACCAGGCTAGAGAAAGGGCTGTATTGTTGCATGGTTGCGAAACACCACCTCTGCGAACAGATGATGTCAGAAGAATTCGCGTCCATGATCACCGATGCCTCCAAAATATCGACGATGTTGGATGGGGTCAACGGATTAGTAACGAGGTAATTACAAAACTGGTATGTGATTGTGCATCGGGCACTTCAATCGCGGAAAACATATAGCCTCATCAACTACAGTGGCTCAGTCACGTGCCGCGCATGTCGGAACACCGTATCTCCTTCAGAATGGTACGATCCGAAATGTAAACTAAGGATAACTTTGCAAAAGAGGGTTTGGGCAGCAAGTCTTCAAAAATGATCCCCCTGCACTTGGCTGGAGACAATGCAAGAAATGGCGGCTGATTTACATCAGTGGAGTATGTGCTGCCAGTTTATTCCAGGATTGTCTGATTGATAGTTTATGGATGTAGGTACCTCAGAGGGTTGGGATAGGTAAGCGCCAGGTCTCTATTCCTTCATCCACTCTTTTCTCTTCTTTCCAGTCAAATAAAATTAGACGAAATTTGTGGTTGTACGGTAGTATCAACACTGATGGAGACAAAGAAATGGCGGCTGATTTACATCAGTGGAGTATGTGCTGCCAGTTTATTCCAGGATTGTCTGATTGATAGTTTATGGATGTAGGTACCTCAGAGGGTTGGGATAGGTAAGCGCCAGGTCTCTATTCCTTCATCCACTCTTTTCTCTTCTTTCCAGTCAAATAAAATTAGACGAAATTTGTGGTTGTACGGTAGTATCAACACTGATGGTGCTGTTTCTGATGACTGGAGTTTACAAAATCATAGTAGTCCATTGCAAAGTGAACACCCGTTTTCTGTCCATCACACTACACCGCAGACACCGTGTTAACAACTCTCTGTCAACATTCTGAAAAGGACAATCCAGTTCGGTTTACCGAGAAATTCAGAAACCCCTCCCTTCTGGATGGCATTATCCGAGAAAACTAAATTACCAAACTAGTCAGTGGCTTGGCTATGAGACTCCTCATTCGTGGCAGAAAATGGTTAATTGTTGCGCAGTGGTGAGGCAGAAAGGGGTCGAAACCAGCAACGATGTATTAACCTGATGCTGAGGAATACCTCTAGCAGTGGGGTTGTAATTTTGCATTTTTGAGAATTAGCGCAGGTCTATTCAGCGAAACAATTAGGGTGGCTGCAACCGGTACACCTGCCATCTGTATTATAAAGTTGCTGACCTGAAACAGTAGGAAGCTTCTAATGTGGTTGTATTCTAATCAGCAGAACAACGACAAGAAGCCTGTAGGTATCCAGGTTTAAGGGTAGAAAAAACTGCGTTTTTAGAAACTGCTTCCATAGTGAATGCGGATTATATCGGGGTTCGCGGCAACGCCGTGGAAATCGTTGGAGAATCAAGAAAATTAAAAAGCAGGAACTCAGAGCTTCGGCCTAGTCAATGAAGAGAAGTGAGGAAACTGGTGTATGCTCACCAGGTATGGCCGTCGAGCAGGTAGCAAAACTAGCTTCATGGAAAAAATCGCAGCTACTGACTGTGGCCCCTTCAGAGACCGGAAAATGCTGAACCACTCAACCTCTAAACAACAGCTCTTGTCGTCTGCAGGATGTCAGATCAGTGTTCGGAGGAGCATTCAGATTCGCGCCAAGCTATTAGGAAAAAGCCGTAAGATACCAAACCAGAGAGAGACTCCACCAGGGGAGCATAATAATCACATCTCAACGTACGATGCCAGCCAACGGTCTTGGTTGTGCTGATAGTTCTTTTGTTGTCGAGATTGGACAATTGTTCACTAGCATCCCGATTGTGGATTTCCAAAAAACTGTACTGAACTTCAGATGCGAATACTTATGAACGGTAGTCACACGGTGCTGGACATCATGAATCAATGCGCAATGCGACTCATGTTACCTGCTCCAGCCTCGAAAAGAGGAAAATGCATCATCGACTGGGTTTTTTTTTTGCGTCTGTGCAGTTATCCGACTTAGTTATACAACCTCCTGCGTCAGCGGAAAAGGCCAGCACAGACGTTCTGATTACTTATCCACACCTGGCTACTTCCGTGAGATTAGGAGAAAGTGTGCGTATGCGCCGGTAAGGAAGAAAAGAAAGAAACGAAAGCTAAAAACGTGAGAACTAGACTATCTTCCTTGAAAAAGACAGAAAAACGATGTTTTCTCCAAAAACCAGTTCGTATCACAAGGCAATAATTGCCTAGGGTTCATGTCGGTTGGCCGAGTGCTGATACAAATGCGTAGAAGAACCACGTGATTCTGGCAAGCCGGAAAACAGGAAAAAGACAGAAAACGATGTTTTCTCCAAAAACCAGTTCGTATCACAAGGCAATAATTGCCTAGGGTTCATGTCGGTTGGCCGAGTGCTGATACAAATGCGTAGAAGAACCACGTGATTCTGGCAAGCCGGAAAACAGGAAGAACGATTCACAAGACAGGATCAAATATTTGGAGAGGAAGGCTGTAACCCAGTTGAAACGTTTTCTATAGAGAAAAATGTCGGCAGCTCAGGTAGCGTAGATGGTTGAAATGTCTCGGTATACGGACCAACACACCTGGGGATAAAAAATTTCGCGATTTGTTTCACCTTTTTTATTCTTATCCCTAACCTGCGTAACTGTTACCATCATATACCAGTACGTCGTGTTCTTTGTTATTCAGTAAATTTCTTATAGTTTTTTGTGCATAAACGCCAAATGAACTAGCATGCGAACTTGTCTATAAATCGACATCTGACGAGCGAAGTCAGCGTGATTCGGGCTTACGGTTCTTCGATCTATGGGGCCTAAAATTTCAGTGAGTAGGCAAGGAATTTTTCATGACAGCCATGGTATCGAAAATCGTTGAAGTTTTTTCACACTTCGTTCGTTTAGTCGATCGGAGGCTTGAGCAGATCTTGAAACTTGGTGAGCTATCGCCTACCTCCCATGACATTGATCCGAAGGAAGCTAGCACAGGTAACGTTTCTTCAAATGTTGAGGTACTCAGTAAAAACTGGTAGCTAGGGACAAACGAGTGATGACCACCTGATACCAAAATTCATCACTGGTTCCAATGACTCCTCGTCTGTAGCAGGCACACGGGTTTGATAGGTTAACCAAGCCATATAAGGGAACTTAACAACCTAAACTCAATGATGTTCATCAATGAACGATGAGATCTGTCAAAATGAGCGAGGATATCAAAGGCTGGGTCCATACGGTGGTTCTATCCACCGAATCGTTGAATCACACTTGATTTCATGTCGGTTACGCCTAATTATCCAAAAATTCATCCTACACAGTCACAAAGTCAAAGTGGAGTTGGAGACGAGACCAATGGAACCCTACAAAAATAACTCCTGATGTTGCCTGCTGTAACCGCTGTGGAAATTGACAATGTTTAGGCAAAGTGAAGTGAATGAATAAGATTGGCTGGATGTTCTGATGATTAATGAACGGCGTAACCGTAGAAAACAACGGGTTTCAAGCAAGCGGGGAAACACCTGATTGGGAAGTTCCGAGCAACATAATCGAGACAGCTGCTGAGTCCTCGTTCGAAGCGTCTGGCAAACGAACCAAAGCAATCGAGCATAAACCCGTCTAGGCGTGATAAGTCAGATGTGTCCGGTATGTGCTAGAGAAGTGGCCGTATCGCGCTCGCCCCACATGTCACAGGTTTGGGGATCGAATCCCGGTACAGCGAAAGATACGCACTACCGATGAAATCTAACAGGTGTGAAAGTCGAATCCGATGCGACAGGATAGAAAACGGGGACGGTCCAAATGAAACTAATGTAACTACCACAAATGCAATGGCTATGTGATCTAGAAACCACTTCCATTTCTGTAAAAAGCTTTCATCGATTCAACAATTGAGCAGCGGGTAGACGCGAATCCCACCTATGATCGTCAACCACGAGTCGTCATAATGTGCAATGTCTAAGACGTCAGTTGAACCTCGAACAGAAGCCAGCCTTCATAAAGTAAGGAAGGGAATCGTTTGAAAGCTACTGATTCAGACACATGACTGGCGTACCATGTTTTGGTGACGGTATGTGACAGAAAGCTGCATCTATATTTCGGTGAATCACGTGGAATAAGAAGAGGACACAATGGAATACGTCATATACGCAAACCGTCAAGTCAAGAACTTACGGAGCTGGATGGGGGGAAGCATTCGTCCGGGAACAGTTCGGAGAATGGTCTAGGGTCGGTACGTGGCCGCAGCATGAGATACCGCCGGACAGAATTCTCCAGGCGACTCATAAACTCGGAACTAGGGGTACCTAGCTCGTCCGTAATTTTGGTCCACTGATCCACATAGTCTGTGCCAGGAAACAGGATACGTTCGAGTACCATTTCAGCAAAAATACAGCCGACAGACCAGATATCTACATTCTCTGAGTAGCCTAATCCAAGGATGACTTCGGGAGCTCGATAGTACCTGTAGTGAATAAGATAAAAAGAGGTGGAAATGTTCAGTGTTGAGAATTTTTGCGTTCCAGCAAAGAACTCCCCTTAGGAAGGTGCCTGCATGTTGGTATGCTACTTAGACACATATTATTAAACGTTATAATACACACAATATAATGATGTGATATACATTATATTACACATGATGCATATATATATATATATATATATATATATATATATGGGTGTGTGCGCGCT
>NW_008751868.1:648738-673550 GCF_000715545.1 Opisthorchis viverrini
GATGACTTCGGGAGCTCGATAGTACCTGTAGTGAATAAGATAAAAAGAGGTGGAAATGTTCAGTGTTGAGAATTTTTGCGTTCCAGCAAAGAACTCCCCTTAGGAAGGTGCCTGCATGTTGGTATGCTACTTAGACACATTATTAAACGTTATAATACACACAATATAATGATGTGATATACATTATATTACACATGATGCATATATATATATATATATATATATTGGTGCTTGCGCGCTGATCGCAGTTGCTGCGAGAGCGTTTAACGACCGGATGCAGCGTTTGCCTGGATAACCTTAGCATTCAGTTCAGTACACTTTATCAGTGCAGTGGTCGAAGGCAATACAAAACGCTACGCCTCGGGCTTTAGTTTGAATGCAGGGTGTGGTGACTCCATGTAAGTTGATGAAGGGTTTGGACAGCACCTATATTCAGACCAAAACTGCATGCCGTCAAGGGGAATGTGGTCAGCCGCTGTAATTTCGCCTCCGAATACACAACTAAAGCAACCATCCGTAGAACGCAGCTTCGTTTTGGCCATGAAGTGTCCGGACGGTAGGGAATCGGTACCTCATCTTCGGACTCACAGAAGGCTTCTACACGAATCGTAGTCAGATCGAGATCGAACAAAGCGGGCACAGGTACGCAAATTAGTTTCATCCCTTTCACAAGAATGTGCGCGGACCTTCAAACTGGACTAAGGGGGTTTGATGATGATCGTTGGTTTGTTCGCTGAGCTGGGTAATTTGATTGCGAACGCTTCATCACCAATCGAAGTGACATCATCAGTGCGTTGCTAGGGAGCGTGGTGAAGCGTAGCGATGAGTTGATGGTTGTGCGGCAGGTTCGTCAAACCGGAGTTCAACCACCAATCCACGAAGTTCAGTCTTCCTAAGTGGATAGGAAAAGCCCACATTTGTAACAGGATAAGTCTAAATCTCCGTTGGATAGCTTGACAGGTATGGTTTAGAAGTGTCTTCCATGTACCCAATATGTCTTCAGACATGCTGGGCTTTCGAAAGGTTCAGGTGTCCTGGACACACTGAGGATACTGCGTTTTTGGTTAATGGATTTCTTTCAGTACTCCAGCGAAATCTTTGTGACAACACCAATCTGCATACTGTTGGACCTTTCGTTTCCTTTTCAACCACTATGCACTTTTTCAAACTGCGTATACCATTGATTCTCCTAAGAATAGTGGACCACGGTCCAGGACCATTTCAAAGAGGCTGTGATTAAAAGCATCGGGTTCATAAGAGGAAGCGTTACATTGCCAGAAGGTATGGGTTCGGACGTCACTAAAACATGGTAATAAGATTAACTTTGCTAAATTCAGCAGGTTATGAGTCACCAGCACGCACTTTCAATATCCTAAGAAGCACCAGTTAACTTGGTACTCAAACCATTGCCAACTACCTCACTAGAGTGACTACATCTTAGCGGGATCTAGATGGATTTCACGCGTACAGGATCCTTGTTCCTTCGGAAGAACAGTAGCGGGGAACAAGAAGGGCAGATCACACTCTCATACAATTGAAGTTTTGGCTCTGCCTGATAACTTATCCTGTTGGGAACTACAATACCACCCCCCTAGAGTACCCGGATGAGAAACAACCTCTATCTATTAACATCAACGGAGAATTGGCAGTGCCCCGAAGCGCTTAATGTCGATGGACGCCTAAGGTTGATGTACTTCACGATACTGTTATTAGTCACCCAAGAATTATGCCACGTCAACAGGAAGAATATACCTCATAACTCACTAGGCAGTTGTTACGCCAGGCTTGGGGGATTATCCAACGCGCCGAACTACAGAACGTTTCGACGCCAAGTAACCCAGTCTACCAGAAACTACCGGACTTGCTTCTCGGACCAACACGAAGACCAGCCAAGGGATTGTGTCAAATGAGGATAACTACGCAAAGCCATTTCGCTTTCCGTGAAAAGCCTACGGAAAACTATCACCTGCTCAGTCCACTCTACATACTTCATCCGGCGAAATTAGTAATCATACCGGAGGGGAGCTCCGCTAATAGGCAGAACATTTTAAACAGCTCCTCGACCACAGCATGAGCCTCCTCTCACCACAAAGTTCACTGCATCGTAGTACGGGGTTGACTGTGGGGCTAATGGATTTTTAAACCACCGCAGAAATATGGTGAAGATGGCATCCCTGCGTAGCTATACAAGGTATGCGCTATCGCCCTTCCGGTATCACTCGGGGAACTATTTTGTTCATTCTGGAACAGCGAATTGTTACCAGAAGATTGGAGAGGACTTACTCTTCTACCCTTCTACAGAAAAAGTTCTCGAGGCCTTACCACACGACCACGAGCGCGTGTCCTTATGTAGGTCGGAGAATCGTCAATATTTAATGTTTGAGGTTCGACACGGCTGGCCGAAGTTTTCTAGATTGTTAGATTTAGCGGTTCAATAGGCAGTGCACCGAACTGTCAACGAACAGCGCACAGTGAGGTTAGATAAAGTGTACCCATCACGGATACACTGTCCTCACCATAGTCTGCAGCACGTCCACAATGGATTCTGATAGGGCGTTTCTTACCTCAGCCTTGAGCTCGGCGCCTTGTCAGCACTCAAACCTTACAAACTACGTAATGAAAACGAAGCAGCGTTATGTGTTTGCGAATTCAGGTACCTCGGCCCAATCAATATTCCGAAAGTCCAGGATATGAATAAAGTCAAGACCCGCTTGAATACTGCTCGCAGAACGTTTTTACAATCGAGCTCTGGAACAGAAAATCAACCATTCCGGAGAGTAAGGTTCGAATATATCCAACCTGCTTTACTTTATTTGTGCCAAACCTGACCGACGCGTATCTCAGAGACTTGTGATATTTTCATCCACTGATGTGTGAGAAACATCCTCAGACAACGACTTCCTTAAGATCACGCATCGAATGAAGAAGTCCACTGTTGATTATCTGCCATTGCTCGACCAGAACACCAGATGCAATAACAGACCCAAGTGGTTTGGACTGCTGTTCGCATTGCCATAATCATTGCTAAGCCCGATGTTGAACATCTGGGTCTGCAGGCTGCCCACAGCCTACGACATAGGAGCCAACAGTGGATCGATGTCTGTTGGAGCTTGTCACTAACGGCCGCTTTTGATTAATCGGGACATCTAAGAAGCCGTCTCACACTCACGGTGAAAAAAATAATCAAGAGAAGTAACCAAACGAGCCATGGACTGTTTGTGGACTTCAACAAAGCCTACAA
The DNA here is from genome assembly GCF_000715545.1 of Opisthorchis viverrini. NCBI lineage: Eukaryota > Metazoa > Platyhelminthes > Trematoda > Opisthorchiida > Opisthorchiidae > Opisthorchis > Opisthorchis viverrini. The sequence continues at coordinate 651,980 of NW_008751868.1, forward strand.
ATCCATCGACAGAGAGATATCGGAAACCACTCTAAGAAAGCTCAACCATTTGGACAATTTTTTCCGCCTCATCAACGACTCCTCACGCTATGATGGAACCCTGGGTGTCAGTGTGCGCAGCAGAATTTGGAATCGATGCAATAATGAATCTGGGTTGGGCTCTTTGGCCTGACTATGCTCCTAAAGCAATCATCTTTTATCAGCCTGAAACCTGCGTTCAACGTTATACGCCAAGTACCCAAGCGAATAATTGCGAAACGGTATGATTTAATTGTTCCTGCTACCTCGGGGGTGCGAAGGCCCGTGCTCATTGTTATACTGTCGGCTTTGGGCCAGGTGATGGCATACAACAAATCCATCATACAAGTTCGCTCACCGGTCTTATTTCCTCCGGCCTACATCGCCTCAGTGGCTTATACAGCTTGACTGTGGTATTCCGACTATGCACAACCGTGCACTGATGAATTAGCCAATATCAGCCATCACACCCTCAAGTGTGACCGCAGCGTGTGTACTCATGCGTCCATTTTTTTGTGTAACCCTTTATTGGATAACGAAGAACGTCATGCGGGTGTGACTCTAAGCTTAGGCACAATGTCCACTCAAAACATACACTACTGAGGTCAACGGTATCCATCTGCGACTGTAGACGACCCATCTTAGCGTTATGTACATTCCAGTGTGTCAGGACCACAAAGGTTACAGAGTAGGTTTTCTGTGAGAATAAGCTGTCCATTAGTCAACACTAATCACTCGTATGTGTATGTGTTGGATTCGACTTACGGATGATGCAATTCTCCGCTTACATTGCGGTTTTCAGCGGTTTACTTGTACCCCCCACATTACTGGGTAGTTATGAACCATCAATGATACATTCTGGTGAATTCGGAATCGCGCCTTCTGTTAACTCTCAGGTCTTATTCCCACTGGTTTTCATCGGATAGAAGGCATTCAGATGGCAGCCCACGGCAAACCACAAACAGTATTACCGATCCTGCACGAGGATCCATCGGCACAGGTCCATGTGACAAACCAATCCAGAAACGCATTCCGGCCCGCTGTGTGCATTCGCTCGGTTGTCAACTCAACTACGCCAATCGTGTCACTGTCACGTGCGCTTGAGTGGTTAAGTTTTGTCACACTCACACGCTTCTGCATGCAGTAGTGCCCCTCATCAGGAACATCGCTTCAAAAAGCACTTGATGTATTGCCTACGGATCAGCAATAAACCACAGGTACAATCAACTACGGCTGAACGGTAAACGCTGATGCTATTCATATTACAACTTTCGGAAGGGGAATATTAAAAAAAATCAGTGGACTGCACAACATCCGACAATAGCAAAGCGACAAACTTCTGTCCTGAGTTGTTTGAACTAGTGTCTCTAACCGCAACACGAACTATGCAGTGAACTCTGTGTTAGAACTCCTAAAGGTGAGCGAATCATTGGGTCTGAACTTCCGTCTCCAGCACGATCGAAGTGTTAAAAGAAAGTCCCAAATGATGCGCGATTCAAAACGCTCCAACCGTTGATGTAAAACGACCGAACAGCGAGGTAAACTTACATTCTCGCTAGTAAAGGTCGGCCGACTGCCCGCCTGCTTTGTAAGGTCAGCAGACGTTGCTTACGAAATCGTTGTCCCAGTACAGTGCCAGGTGCGCTCATGGTTATGTGGATAGAAATATTCGACGCCATGGCGATCACACTGACAGTATGGTGAGTTGAGCAAACGAAACACGTACCTTTATTAAATATCGACGCGACTTGTGAGATCATTAAGAACAAGGTTATCGTAATCGAAGAAGGATCGTATTACTGAGATTTGTTGGTTCGCAAACACAACATGCTAATCTTACAGGAGAAAAACAGCGAGTTTCAATTCCAAGTAGCATAGGATTACAATAAACTACTTTCGAATTATACGAAGAGTGAGAATCAAGGGACATTTTTGCTAGTACCAAAATACCCTATCTGTCATGCATGTGACGCCAGCTTGTGTCAGCAAGTATTAAGCTGAAAATTTGGCTCTCTCGCCGTTTTCAAAAGTGTGTTGAGTATGAACCATTGCGCGGCGCAAACCATCAAATTGGAAATCTGACTGTTCGCCCCGAGGGTACAAGTATACCACACTCTGAGTAGCGCCTTATATCAATGGTGTCCACAAACTGTGCAACATTCAATCTGTTAAAAAGTTTCTATAAGCCTATGTACTTCTCACACAGGGGGCGAGATGGACCAAGTGGTTAGAGCGCGGATTTACTGACCGGAAGGTCCGTGGTTCGAACCCGACCTCTGCCTCTCGACTTCCCCTGTCTAGGCTTGGGCGACCTGACAGTATCCCAGCCCTCGTGCCTCATTCGTGCCTGCCTCTCTCACACAGTGTCACGCTGCAGATTTTGATATCCACTTACCGGGTGACCACGTAAGGAGTCATAGTGAAACTGTTCCCCGTTGCGCGGGCCAGACCGAAATCGAGGATTTTCAGACTGCAGTCATGTCGTACGGCAATATTACTGGGTTTAAGATCACGATGAATAATTCCGGCTGCATGCAAGTGCTTTAGACCACAAAGCACTTGGTAGAGTAGGTAGGACATCCGTTCATGATCTAGCTCCATGTGAATGACCTATGGGAAAACGGAGAGCGAACAGGAAAACAAACAGTTGCATTATAGGTTTCGCATTCAGTGTTATTTCGATTCGAGGGTACCTTATACATATCGAATCTGACGGAACAAGTTATCAGGAAACCAGTCGGGAAATCAGAACACATTATTGAAATGTGATAAAACAGAGCGACGCCCACGGAATTCGTGACAAGCTGGGCTCTTCACCCGATAGTGAAAACGGAGCGCTGAACTCTCGGCTAGTTGCAACCCCACACCACCCAGTAAAATGAAGTTGATGTGTGCAACCTATTGGCTTGAAGAAATTGCTGTCAGCCGAAACGTAGCTATTGGTAACAAAAGGGTAATAACTTGTGTTGAGAGACACAAAGCAAAAAAAACCACCAAGGTGAAACAATGGTAAAACGATTAAGGCGTCACACGTAAAATACACGGCAAATATTTGTGAAGCGTAGAAACACTCGATTACCAACGGCCGGTCCGCTTATCTGCCCAATACTGGAGAAAACGACAGAAAACATAGATGACTTGTACAGAAAAATGATGCGGGTATTTAACTACTGACGTAATGCAATACAGACATGCGGTGAAGCACGTGATAAAAAGAACATAATCAATCAATGGAGTGAAATCATTTAACTATGCTATGACCATAAGTCACTGTAAATAATGATAATAGTAAATAGACTGTAGCACCCTTTCGGTCCCTAGCTGCTGCGCTATCCGAAGGAAGTACGATGACTGAGGTACTGACAGGCTCCCCAAGTCTAGACAGAAGCAGTCGAGAGGCCACGGTTGAGCGTGAACCACGGACTTTCCGCTTAGTAAGTTCCGGCCTCAACCAGTGGGCTATCTTGAGCTCTTAAGTGAAGCTTGAGTGTCTTAAGGCCCCAAAGAATAAATATACAGGGTGTGAATAGAGCTTTCAGCAGAAAACTTCAGCGAAACCTGAACCAATGAGGAGAGAATGGTAAAATTTAGGGAAGGTAGAATACTGTTCCCACTAATGAAGTTTGGATTGCAAGGAGAAAACTAATCTCTGCAGAACGTCAGCATAAAAGATTTATGGAAAATAAGAAATGCGTAACATATGGTTTGTTGATGTGGATGGTAATTAGAGCCCTGAAGCCAAATCATAGACAGAAGTGATCAAAAAACCTGGATTGTGTTCAAGCCACGAGCCTTCTGGTCAGCGTTTCACGTTTTGATCTCACAGCTATCTCAAGGTCATTAATCGCGGCGCTTCAGACGTAAAACGTTACAGCTGGAGTACAAGGGTGTATGAAATACAATACACCCTGAATAGTGAAAAGATGGCTAACCAAACTTTTTACCAGCAATCCAACACACAAATATGTTACACCAAGCGAGTCCCGTTGGCACTTACCACTCTGTGACTCGAACCAAACGGGGCAGGTGACTATGAGCTAATAGCCGGCCAGTGTTATCATGCTCACCAAGCTTATCCACTTGGGCAAGCTGTACTTGCCTTCGCTACGTGACCTTAAGCGCTTAATATCCAGCTAACAGAGGAAAAAACTAACCAATCGGTGCAGATTTGCAGGCAGTCTCCCATCTAGCCATTCTCGAACTACAATAACTAACGAAGATACACACTTGCCACTCTTTGGAAGAACCGGTCAGCATCCACTTGATTGGGTTACACATCATGGTCAATGAATTATGACAGTGAGCCCACCTGTAATAAGATAGTCGGAGGCGCGTGGGAGGTTTATTCGCTCCAATTCGCTTCTTTTCAAAGTCTTATTCAAGAGGGAAGAAATAGTCGGAGCCCGTGGGAGGTTTATTCGCTCCAATTCGCTTCTTTTCAAAGTCTTATTCAAGAGGGAAGAAGGAAGTTCGGGTGTCAAGTTCATGCGTATAAGCTCATGTCACAGTGAACCAAGGAAGACTTCAAGACCCACAAGGTCCACGCTTAGAGTCGCGCCCGGCTGAGTAACAGTCCGGCTTTCTACATGTTACATAAAAACAACAGGTACATTGGTGAGACTACGTACTACGTTGTACGGACTGTGACATTAGCAAATCGTCGCAGCAATCTAAAATGCTTTCTAGAAGTCGCCTACCGTGGTTCTCTGGTTCATCTAATGGAGTGCATTCGCTTGATCTTTTGGGGTATGAATAAGCTTGAATTCGACCGGTTCTCCAATCGGAGGGTTCGAACCGATCATTCTTAATGAAAGTATGACGTACATTCCTTTCTCTAACGATCCTTCTGTTAACGACTACTTCTCCAATACAACCGTGAAGCTGCGCACGATCAACTCGATGTTACGGTACTTTTCCCTCACCAACTAATTTGCCTAGCATTTCCAAAGTCACAATACACGGCGAACAGTACATAAGCAAACGGATTTGGCTGTGAGGCTGCATCACATCAGAAGAGCGCTACAGATAAACAAATTTCAAGTTCTTGGCAAAGTTAAGTAAACAGCCAATATCCATGCGTCGTGCTGACCGCCCTGGTATGCGAAAACTGCGTTACTTGTAGTATTGTCAAACTGAGTCGGACAAACTGTTTCTAACATGACAGAAGACGGAGAAACAAACAGGAGGCCTGACAAAGGTAGAACAAGTCTAGAAAATGCGGTCCGGCGCGACCACGTTATAGTCCCATAATGAAGACAAATCGAAACGTACTTGACCCAGATTGGCATCCATCAGCTCCATCACAAGGTACACGTCTTGAAAATCTTCTAATGTCTTCTGAGGAGTGAACGCATTGAGCAACGAAATAATCTGGTTGAAAAGAGGATGGGTGGAATTAATCCGTAACGGTGCTCGAAAGTAGTAAAGTTGACTCAAACTGCAGCTAAACAGAGGGGATCAAGGAGCGAAGTGGATAAAGATAAGCCCTCCAACATTCGCGTGTTAACTGGGTGGCAAAGTTGGTTAGTTTCTTGCGGTAGATTGCGCTAGACAGTTGGTTTTCAAATACACCTAAAGCAGGCCTACGACATGTATTACAAAGTAGCTTCCTGACTATTGCTGGCATTGTCCGAAGCTAGGGGGTCTTTCCATACCGTGGAGTTTGAGCAGTCGCAATTCGCATGGTAAGAGATAAACAAAACATTAGCATGCCTCTTCTTCTCACTTTCACTAGAACGTGGATTTGATGCCCAAATCATAAGCGTTAAAAAACAGCATTTAAAAACGGAGGTAAGAAACCCATGGCTCCACCAGACGCAGTAATATGACTCACGATGCTTGACATGCGCGCGTCTATCTCATGAAACAAACCGTTTCAAACCAGGTACAAGATCATTTTTCCGCATTTATTTTGTTGGTTGAACACGCCAGCTACCGGAACAATGTTCACTATTTCAGTAGTAGCAAAAGGTCAAACTCCAATTTAGATAGAGAGAAATAGCGAGTATATGCGTCAGCTTCAAGAGATTCTAGCGAGCCCTTTTGAACGACGCCACCTGGTAACTAGTGGTTTAACACTAAAAACTACTGATCAAAAGATCAGTGATCGATCAAGATGATCTCCAAGTGCTCCAGGATAATCGGAGGTAGGTTCCTTCGAAAACAAGTGAATTTGTCCTTTGGGGTCCAATAAAACACCCTACTGAAAGAGGTCTCATACGATGACTTCTCGTAGCGGAAGTGGTTTCACCAAGGTGAAAGGGTGAAAGCGAATGTCAAACGCTACAGCCTGGCTGTTTGTTTGGCTAGGTGAGTTGGGAAACTGATTGCAAACTGACAGCAGCATGAGCACAGATCAGCGAGGATAGAATTGAAACTCAAACGATGCTATCCAACCAGCCTTTGCAGAGCTCGCACGTTTCTCCTGCAGTCTTGCAGATTAGAGGCCAGAGGTGCGTCCCCGAACAAAAGGTTGAATAAGACTGGGGCCGGAATTTCTCCGCTACATTCCTGTCAAAGCCCACTAATATGTTACCTCACAACAAGCTAGCAAATGGCTCACCTTCTACAAGCCTAGTGGCTGGTGCGAACGACCTACAAGCTGCGTCCTTTAAAATGCGAAAACACCTCTTCTTTGGGTGCTGATATGTCGGAACACTTCCGCACATCGGAAACCAACTGGCCATTCTGCGCTCTATATGGGTACCACAGTGACATCGTCCGTCTGCCAGAAGTTCAACTTCTTAGCCGGGGATTGAAACATAACAAGCTCCAGAGTGCTAATTTAGCGCGCTAGCTGCAGCACTCCACACAGACCGACAGTTCCGGTCAAGATGGGCTTGTATTGGACCTAAGACCCATGGCCAATGAGGCTTTTATCTCCTAGACTCATATCTCACGGGATCCAGGCAGCATAGCCTAAAGGCTATCTATTCAACCTCACCATCATCTCGGTCTATGGCCCGACACCACTATCAGATCACTCAACCAAAGATGAACTATCTAACCAAGTGCCATGAACCACGTATCCAGAAGCGATACACTCGCAATAGCTGATAACTAAAACCTTCGGAACAGCCAAACTGACGATATGACGTGCACAGACTGGAACGATTCTGTCAGGTTTAATGAAGTTAACACCGCAAGTACCTATAAAATTCTGAAAAATTAAACCGAGAGTGCGTCCCCACTATACGCTTACAACACCCGAGAAATTATTTCGTGACATAGTACTTCCCACCAACTTTACATTCTGGTTTGGCCTCGCCTGGCTTCCTAACTGAAAGACCGCAGATAGTACCGAGGAGAGGCTGGCAAGAAAGGATGGTCGGGTCATACGGTTCTCCGTGCATGGTTCAGACTCCACCCAACCACATGTCTGAAGCGATGTCGTCTGATGCACCTCGAAATCCATTCACTCAAACGATGACCACCACTGGAACGAAGCAAATGCACTCACACCCTGATTGATGGAAGGTTCAGGATAAGTTGACACCCAGTGGTTTAAGCTGAAGCTTCCGCCCTAAATAACGCGGTACACCTCACGTATCATCAAAGACACAATATCAGAAGATACCAGGCGCCTCTGCGAACTGAGAAAAACATAGTCTCACAATTCCTCAAATTAACACCGTCTAGGGGGGGTGACACCAGCTTCCCGCGTTGGTTGCAACTGTCAACGGAGAGGTGGCTCGAAAAGCGGGAAATGCCCCTTAAGTTGATCTGCCTGATGCGCGGCACCCAAAGTAACCAAACTTGTACAAAACTAAAACAGTGAACACATCCCAGATACTGACATACAAATCTCCCCACGAGCGAAGTACTTCAGTTAATTGCTCAACTGCCCATCTATCCAGTCCGCAACCAACAAATTTGGTCCACACGATATGAACTGCACCGGGTTGTGGAAAGGTAAGATTATTATAACCAGCAGACGTTTGGAAAGCAAAGAATGCCCATGAGAGGACGATATCCCTGCTGAGAAACACAAGACACGCACTACAACGCTGCTTGACCCTCCTCGCCCACTGTTTTATTCTACTTGCAAATCAGGAGTACCTAAAGTCGGGGAAATACTTCTATTCCACTATCATCTAGGATTTTGACGCGATAGAGTATTTTTAGATATTCATCTTGGTGCGAACGCTGAAACATCGCTTTGAACTTTCGTAACCGAAAGTAGCGTGTTTAGTCAACTTTCGCATAAAAAACTATCAGCTGTAGCACCCTTTCGGTGTCTCATGCCATCCGAAAGAAGCACGAGGGCTGGGATACTGCCAGGTTGCCCAAGCCTAGACAGGGGAAGTCGAGATGCAGAGGTCGGGTTCGAACCACGAACTTCCGGTCGGTAAATTCGCGCTCTCGAAGCAAATGCACTCACACCCTGATTGATGGAAGGTTCAGGATAAGTTGACACCCAGTGGTTTAAGCTGAAGCTTCCGCCCTAAATAACGCGGTACACCTCACGTATCATCAAAGACACAATATCAGAAGATACCAGGCGCCTCTGCGAACAGAATCCGACGACACGATTCTACGTCCAAGCGTGCAATAGCAACGCTTGATATCCCCAGTCCTTTTTAACTACGCCACTGACTCAAAAATTGAGTAAGCTTGCGGGGATTACCAGGGACTCCGAATAAGCCATACCTTCTGGATATCTGACCAACACCACCCTGAAGATGTCAGTTTCTTCGGCAACATCTTTGACAGCCTTAAGTATTCACTCAGTAGACTAGCACGAGTGGTCTGCAGTACGAATTTAAAATCCATCAACCCAACGTAGATGCTGGGAAACTCAATAACTGAAACAGCTGAGGTCCCACATGCATCGGATCCCTCATTTCATCCAACAGTTAGCGTAAAGATGAAATGGGAAGCCGGAACAACAATGCCAGAAAAGCCTTCCATTGAGGGATAATTATTGAGCAGAATGGAAATCGGGGGTTAAATCAGAGTTCGGATGTACCATGTCACTCATGACCCAACGGTCTAGTCATCTAGTACCTCCTGGTAGGTTACGAGTCCGACTCTCTCGAGATGATAAGATGGCTCGGTGACTAGAGCGCTAATCGAACTTTCGTAACCGAAGGTAGCGTGTTTAGTCGACTTTCGCATAAAAAACTATCAGAAGCACGAGGGCTGGGATACTGTCAGGACAAAGTCCGAATTGAAGATCTCAGCATCTAGCACATTCCCTTTGCGGGTGTTACAGCTGAATGATTATCTTATCCTTATCTACCTTCCCGGCCTAGTCTTTAGAGTCCACGTTAAATCGCTTGATTGATATAGCTGACCAGGGGCAATTGAAGATCATCCTAATTGCTGGCATAACCGGCTGTAACCACAATGTATGCCAACGCTGCTTTGGGATAACACAACCCATTGTGCACGGGATCCGGCGACCCGATTCTACGTCCAAACGTGCAATAGCAACGCTTGATATTCCCAGTCCTTTTTAACCACGCCACTGACCCAAAAATTGAGTAAGCTTGTGGGGATTACCAGGGACTCCGAATAAGCCATACCTTCTGGATATCTGACCAACACCACCCTGAAGATGTCAGTTTCTTCGGCAACATCTTTGACAGCCTTAAGTATCCACTCAGTAGACTAGCACGAGTGGTCTGCAGTACGAATTTAAAATCCATCAACCCAACGTAGATGATGGAAAACTCAATAACTCCAACAGCTAAGGTCCCACATGCCTCGGATCCCTCATTTCATCCAACGGTCAGCGTAAAGATGAAATGGGAAGCCGGAACAACAATGCCAGAAAAGCCTTCCATTGAGGGATAATTATTGAGCAGAATGGAAATCGGGGATTGAATCAGAGTTCGGATGTACCATGTCACTCATGACCCAACGGTCTAGTCATCTAGTACCTCCTGGTAGGTTACGAGTCCGACTCTCTCGAGATGATAAGATGGCTCGGTGACTAGAGCGCTAATTTACTGACCGGAAGGTCCGTGGTTCAAACCCGACCTCCGCATTTAGGTTCCCCCCATCCAGGCTTTGGCAACCTGGCAGTATCCCAGCCCTTGTGCTTTCTTCGGGTGACATGGCAGTTAGGCAGTTAGGGTGTTACAGCTGAATGATTATCTTATCTTTATCTACCTTCCCGGCCTAGTCTTTAGGGTCCACGTTAAATCGCTTAATTGATATAGCTGACCAGGGGCAATTGAAGATCACCCTAATTGCTGGCATAACCGACTGTAACCACAATGTATGCCAATGCTGCTTTGGGATAACACAACCCACTGTGCACCGCCAACAGCACTGACTGCAGTAGCTCCTAGAAGCAACCTAGAAGACGAGTAGGAGGCGACATTTCTGTTTTTCCCTGAAAAGTTAGCGATGTGGCTCTGGAGGTCGGTTAAAACCTAACTTACTCCAATCATATTCAATGTCGATCTTTTGGAACTTCAAACAGCTAGTGGTATTCATTACGGAAGACAGGAGTGAACTCGATCGAAATACGCACCGACCTCACGGCGATCGTCGTGCGTGCTGAGTTGAAACTCGTGACATACATGGGGCATGCTTACAGTCACAGGAGCTAGTCATCGTAATGATGCAAAGTAGGATAGCAATCCCGAATATGCTATCAAAGAGAATTCTCGTAGTTTAGTTTGCAAATCGGGCCGTTGGAACGTTCGTTGAGCTGAAAAGTGTGGTTGCAAATGTTTCGTCGCCGTCTTGCTTGGTGTACGGGCCTACACAGTGATACACTGTAAAACCACCACGCGCCACTGAAGCACTGATGATGTCGCCCTAATAGGTGATCAAAGGTTTGCAACGAAATTGTAAGACCCAGTAAACAATTCGACCATCGGCGAATGTGGGTGTCTTCACAACGCCGGTGAGCAAATCGTACGAAACAAACCAGGGCCTTAGGAGAGTAATTGTTCAGGTACGTTGGATCCGGGGCAGTCGTGCAGCAATTTAGACTCGTTTATATTGCAAAAAGTCGTTGATATATTACTAGAGAAAAGTCTGCGATTAAAATGAGTCCGCTTCAGTGTGACGCGCCAATTAGCATGCTTTTGCGTCATCATGCTGGCCAATTTTTACCAGCTGCGTAGGTCAAATATAAATACGCCTGTGACCTGCGTGAGAAAGTGTAGGGTTTCCAGAATATTTTGGGGCTACAGAACTTACCACTTCGGGTAACTTCTGTGGCAGTTATTAGGCTTCCGCTCACGTTTGCTTCTTGGTCAAGGAACCCATCTGTTCGGAGAATATGCGAGCTGCTTGCATAGGAAGTCATCGTAGGATAGTAAGGCATAGTATAGCACCCAATACATAGGACTTCATCGTAGGATAGCATGTGGCCTTGCAAACGACCTATTGTAGTGCGATGTTCCTCTTGGAGGGGCGGACAGGTGGTAGCAGTATGTGGCCTTGAAAACGACCTATTGTAGTGCGATATTCCTCTTGGAGGGGCGGACAGGTGGTAGCCAACTCAAATCGTCATCCCTAAATTCACGTGATTTCTCTCTCCAATCGTCTGATTCGGATTACCGGGCTTTTCCAGACAAACACAAAAATGCTTGGTGCACCAAAAAAAGCCTGTTAATCGTACTTCAACCCTGTGTCCTCCTTTCTTGGGTTTCTAAAACCGACCTCTGACATTGAGATCCTCGCTGTCCCTTAATCTCACTTTCTTGTGATGAGAAAAACTAAGTATAATCCACGAATTATCATCACGTTCTATGATGAAGGCCTCCATCGCACCCACAGGAATGGGAACACAAAGAAACTATTCAATAAGGGAGCCAATATCGATAACACAACATTATCCACTGTGTTTCTCCAAATCCACTTCACGTGACGAAGGGAAATGTCTGTCTAATGGTTATCTAATATTTTAGCTCTGACGCTGCAAAACAAAAACATCTAGTCGGCTGATGTATATGCAGTGCTTTTGTCCCAGTATATTCAATAACAATAGCAATCCAATGACAAGCAATGGCCCAATGCCTATCTAATAGTTATCTAATATTTTAGCTCTGACGTTGCAAAACAAAAACAACTAAGCAGCTGATGTGCAGGCCACGTTCTTGTTTCCGTCTATTTGATAGCAGTAGCAAGTCAATAACAAGGCTCCGTACATAGAAGCATGTATTCCGAAACTGTTGACAGCACCACTGCGGCTTCCTCCGGTTGACCTCTGGAATCATCAGCATTGACATTACCAAGTAATTCCACCGTTTCCAGTTGTTTGTAGTGAATAATCACATAATGGTAAGAAAAATAAGCACGTGGACAAAAATTCCTTTATGCAGGTCGCGACCAAGCCATGCACTGTTTACTGTGATTGAATCACATTTAAAGGTTCCCCTTCACATCACTCGACTTTCTAGTCGATACCGTAGACAACTTGTACTGATGAATACGAAACTCAGTCCGGCACACTATCCAAATCAGTCGAGTCAAATCACGAATCAAACACATTCACCTATCATACGTCTGCTGGCAAAAGTAAAATCAATCGGGGACAAAAGGAACTTTCAAAGAACTCGGTTGATGCTGGTGAACGCACGGTGATATCACACAACCAATCGACCTTCATGAAAATAATCCCATGTGTGAAGCCTGGACAACACCTGCCTGGAACAAACTCGGTCGTACCGAAGGGTGATGAGTGTCCACCCAGTTGTCAACCGCCATCAAAATAGCGCAGTGAGCCGGTTTGCTAGTGACCTGAACTCACAAGGTGGAAAAGACAATAAGCGGCACTGAGAAAAAAGGTTTTTGATTGGAGCAACGTCCCTATATATGCCTGGGTGTCGTAACAGTCACGGCTATCTATTCCCAACACTGCCGTCGTTGATAAGCAAAATTATGGCAGCCAGGACCGCTGCACAAACCGTATTGATGAGGAAGTCGAACACACGGACACCACTTGTTGGTAATTCTAATATGAAGTCCTCGGTTGGGGATTCAATGTGTCGTTTCATGCTAAGCCCGAACACGACAATAGAGACCGTCAAAAGGGAAATTACAACGATATCTCAGTAGCTAACACAACCGTAAAAGAGTCTCAGAAACGGTGGTTTGAGGCAAGAAACTCAGCTCTGTAAGTGAGAAACCTAGAAAGAGCGAGTGACGACTTACATTTTTATGATTCACGAGGCGCATTAGGACCAATTCACGATACGCTCGTTTGGCTTGGGTGACATTCTGGAAGGGGCGGGCTAACTTCTTGATCGCAACCTCTTGTTGAAGCACGAGGTCATATGCCGACCTAGAAAAAGAGCAAAACAGAGGAGGCAATCAGTCTTAGTTTGACGCAAAACATCTACAAGAATTGACACTACACTTAAAGGTTGAGCAACATAAGCCAAACGCATCTGCATAAATTACGTTAGGTACACTGTTTACAGCGCACCATACCTGTTTGTTTCATCGATCCGAGTACCGACGAACAGCGGGTTGCTCTGCATCTTACAAAAATCCGAAGCCCCCTCACTTGTTTGCCCGGCCTAATAATTGACGTAGACACTATTCTGAACTTGCGCGCGCAATTTCGTGTCCGTCGATACATCAGTTGAATGGATATGCCACGTGAGAAGCTGTAGTCGTACGATATGCAGCTAGCATAACGAAAAACTTGACCAAGGCCTGAATTGTAAGACCCGTGGCAGTGACTGTTCTGAGATCCTGTGGTTAGCATGCGCACGCTCCAAAGCACTGCACGTGCAGCTGTATTTATATGTTGCCAGTTGCTAGCAATGCCCTCCGAAATGGCCGATTTCAAAGCATCACTCTGATGTACATCTTTAACACTTGGCGGTTTTTTTACTGCTAAACGGGAACTTTGTTTCTTAGATTTGTCTGGAAGATTCAGTGAAAATCTGCATGGGACGAGAGCATGGTCGAAATGCACACGTTTGGCAGTCCCACTCCAAGTAGCTAACTGCTACTTGATTGATTCATGTCCACGGTTGTTCGACAGCAGGAGGTAGCAGAACGGCGTCCATCAGCTCTAAACACAGTAAAGCTAGAGAACAACTGGCAATCAGCGAGGATTTGTAGATGGTCAACATTATCTTTACACATAGATTCTAACTTGTCATCAAATCGCGTCTCGTGTGAACTGGGCCGCCCTGCTCTAAACTTGTCATCAAACCGCGTCTCGTGTGAACTGGGCCGCCCTGCTTTCACATTGAGATTTCCTGCAACTAGGGCTATAACTGAACTCTGTAGTTATTTCTATAGAAAGCGCCCATCACAGAATCAGAGCAGCCGTTGGTTGGCATAAGCAAACATTACGAACAAGGCAGTGAGCATTTTGACCGGTACGGGTCCTTACGAAATTGGTCATATGAACGGCACAGAGGAACTTGTATGCAGTCAAGTAAAGCCCTAACTCAGGAGCCGAATGCTGCAGTAACAAGGGCGCAACTAGCTGTGGGAGCTAGATAATCACCTAAAGTTTGCTAGCGATAGCGAGGGTGCTGTAAATCCAACTAATGTACTTGGACCTTGCATGCGCGTCTCAGAAATGCAGCAATTGTCTATCGATAAATTGTCAACAGTGTGCACGAGAGCAACTTAAGGATTTGAACAGTGAAGGCTGCAAAAGGAACAGGGAACGGCGTATGGCCAATGAGACTGGAGCAGTAGATGTGAAGAGTGGAGACCAAGTGGGTTTTTCATGAGTACCGGACTCAGGTGCCTACGGCTTGACTACACGAAAGAGTGATCATCAAATGGACTGAGAAGGGAGGTAAGGAAACCTAATGAAGAATACGAGAAAGCATTATCAGTCTAATGTTTCCGCTTATCCTTCTTCCTGCATGCAGCGAATAAGGTGACCAGGCTGATGCACAGTACGCGACGGCTGATGTGACACGAAGATACATGTGCATGCGTAATTCATGGTGGTATGTGGATGAAATACTGTTGGAGAGCCTAAACCCACACAGGAGGACGATTAGGGCTTCCAACCAAGCCGTTGGGCCTGAAGGCCCAACCAAAAGAAGACAGGGGTGATGTAAGACTACAATAGTAATCTAACGTTTAGGGAACAGGTTGCCTCACTCGCTCCAGCCCTCAACCTAAGAGCCAGGGGACCGTATGTATAACCTCAATCTACTGACAAACCTGATATTGCGGGTACCGCATTGGCATCCTCCAGTATAGCTCAGCTAGCTACTGAGATATGCAAACAACCGCGTCACTATTAGGTCGTCTCCTCACAACAGAAAAGCGCCACTAGAAGTTGTGTCAATAAATACACAATAAGTCCCATTCTTTAGATTTGTGATCAAAGTGCCTGTCATGTCGGAAATCGGGTTTCCATCGGGACAACAACTGGCTAGCCTCACAGTACTGATAGCCGTGAGGAGGCCGACTAGGTCTTACGTAATCAACAGACAATAACGCAAAGTAAGCAGGAAGATAAGAACATTTCAAGATTTACCCATGCCAGTGTATGGAATCGATTCCCTGAAACTGATGGACGGATGTCGCAGATGAACTATCAGTGGTGCTGGTGAGGGGATTAACCCATAAACGGCAAGCTGTGCGGTGCAGTTTGCTTTTGCTGCTGTATGGGCGACCAGCATGACCACTGTCGAGGAAGAAATCAACTTGTGCTGGCTCTTGCCTCTAAGATGTACTGCCTTGAAAGATTTTCGGTTTAATGGGCAATAAAGACAAATAACGTGACTTGCCATAGGTCTACTTTTATTACTAGAGTACCGGGAATATGCACACTGTCCGAAAGCTGACCTAAAGCGGACACATTTATGTGATAGTCGGGCTTGAGTGCTGTAGGGATGCCCCGTGCTACAGTGGCTGGAACTTCGTCCTAAACCAAGTCAGGACGGCTAGGTCGCCGGAGCCTAAACCGGGGAGCGAAAATTGGTTTAGAGGTCGACCATAAAAACCAAACTCTCTGGTCACCCAAGGGTTGTCTGCAATCACCAGCGCATTACCCAATGCGGTCGAAATGCTTTTAAATCAAAGAGTCTGGGACTGCTCGAAAGGTACCTGCGTGCAGCCGCCTTAGGAGTCAGACAATTATGCCTCATTCTCTGCGCCACCATCATCATCATCACCGACAGCATAATACCAGTGATCAACACTGACGCTTTGCTACTGTACAACCACGATTTACTTGGAAGCCTCACTGTGAAGAAATGAAAAGTGGATGGGGTATGTAATCAGTTCTAGCCTCAGGTTAAACCAGACCCCCACAGCCGAAGTCAGACCATTGAGTCATCGGCTCCGGGCAGGGTATCCAAAGAAAACCCTACCATCCGCTGCCTCGCGAGTGGCTTTTGAGTCAGAAAGTAGGGCCGGACAGCGTCTCCGAACAAAACGCTACATACCCACTGCCTGTGGATCAGACTTTTGAGTCAAAGACTCAAGGTGAAATACCTCAACCAAACCCCCTCCTTCGGTCTGGGCAACCGGGAAGTACCATTTGGCCGCACAGTTGTGTCCAACGATGTCTCCGGAACCTCTTCCCACCACACAAGCAACCGTTGCTCAGTAGTCTGATTGTCAGTTACCTGGTCCAAGTGGTTGGAGCGCGAATTTACTGACCGGAAGGTCTGTGATTCGAGCCCAACCTCTGCCTCTCGACTTCCCCTATCTAGGCTTGGGCAACCTGGCAGTATCCCAACCCTCGTGCTTTCTTCCGGTAGCATGGCAGCTAGGCATCGGAAAGGTGTTACAGCTGAATGATTTTTTTCAGTTATCTGACCGATGAGCCATATGCACCCCGCTGCCTATTAACAATGGACAAAATAGCACCTTTCTAAATCCATGAGAACCATTATACGTTCGTAAGCTATGTCGAATCGACAAAAAGACAACGCTCACTGAAACCTTGTACTCCTTTAAAACTGATGTTTTCTGTCTCCGAAACACGCAAACAAGATCTTGAGCATGGTTATGCATCCCAAAACGCTTGGGACGAACTCAGTTCTTTTACATTTCTTCTTCCGTGTGTCTCGTAATTCAGTAGCGATCACCCCGTAGAATATATGGCATAGGAGTTGCACTTAGTCCCACAGCTGAACGCACTTTGCAGGGTTGGATCTCGGTGAAAAGTCGTTGCCTGTTATCCAGTCCAATCAGGCTCAATGACTCTCGACATAAAAGGTACCTGTTTGTGGTGTCGAATTGTACCCAAATGGACTGCTGTTCTAACACTGAGAAAAATACTTTCTACCGAGAGCTATTCTGGCTTATTGGTCGAGCAAGAAGCACTGGCATTGTGATCCTAGTTGGCAATATGGATGCCCAAGTCGGCCGTCTGAGCTCCTTGTAATCACATCTGGGAGGTTGATACAGAACAGAAAAATGGACAGCGACACCTTCAGTTGTGTGCCGATCATCAACTGTTTCAACCAGACGAAGTTCCAACATAAGTGCTCCCATCGCGCAAGTTGGCGGCCACCAAGTGTAAATCGAACGTGGATCCAGATGGATGACGCAACCATCAGCCACTAATAGAGAGCCATAATTCAAGATTGTCGTTCCTTCTGGGGCACAAACTCGATTCCGATCATGCCTAATTGATAATACGCCCGAGAGTTCGTTTTCCTTCAAGCCGTAACAAATCAGGCTAATACACTATCGCCGGATAATTATCATACCTAAGAAGTATCGACCTGAGAGAGCTCAAAAAATTCCTACACTAAACCAACACTGTACTGGTAGCAAGTACGTGGATGGAGCACGGCAATATGTGAAGAAAGCTATGCTAGCGGCGTCCAGCGCTGTCTGTCCGACCTTTTCCGATATGACCAGACGATCACTGGATATCGCCGAAATCACTAGCACCGATTGATGCCAGGAATTCTCTACCAGGAGATTAGTACCAGGAGCATGTGAATACCTCAAACACTGTACAATGAGCAGCCTAAAGGAATAATGAGAGCGTTGGTGGCCACCGAACACGCAGGAAATCGAGAAGCATTTCGCCACTGGAAACAGTCGTGCTTTATACCGGTCGACTGGGCAAAAGGAAGTGCCGGTCAGTGAAACCGGTAAATGAAAAAGACGGCTCATCACTCGCAAAACCACTGATTGGGAGGACTGGATGGTCTGGCCTCTCGCAACACAGCGGGTGGATGAATCTCAAAGGCTCTAATCACGTTTACTAAATGGCATTACTTGTGGCCCCAAAGAGGCATATCATTGGGTCTCAAGGGTCTTGTGTACCGGATATAAGTATGGGCTGGTGTTGTGTGGTTGCGAAACATGGTCTATGAGGACGTGTGATGTGAGCCGTCTTCACGTTCTTGAACTGACGAACACGTGCGACGTAATTAGAAAGCAGGTGTTTGGTTGTGCAGTAGGTACCTCAACCGCGGGAAAACATATAGCACCGTCAACTGAAGTGGCTTAGTACGTGTCAAAACACCGTCTACTGAGACGACTGTTGTTTTCCGTGTCTCTCGAGGTGGACAGTGTACGACTTGGAAGAACATAAAAAGAATACGAGAGTGCGAAGAGCTTAGGTGTTGTTGGTGCGGCACGCCTTTCAGAAAGGAGTCTCCGTGACTCTCCCTGAGCTTGAGTGGAGACACTGCAAGAAATGGTTGCTAATCAATTTTAGTGGCGTTCGTGAACAGTTTATTTTCAGAATATCCGACTGGGTGTTTGAAGGTGTAAGTACCTCAGAAGGCTTGCGACGGGCCAGCATCAGATCTCTTCCCGCATCCATTCTTTTCATTCAAAGGCTCCAGATATAGTAAGATAAACTTTGTGGTCTTACGTCAGTGGGGCACCAGCATCATCACTAATATTCCTGCCTCTAATGGTGATGATGACCTGGTAGACGCAATCAAATTAGTGGACAAACTATTTGTCGCTGAAATCCATTGTTGACCCAGTAGGCAAGATGAAAGGCAGTTGCAGATGGCAAGACAGAATGCCCTCCTGAGGTCTCTTACAGTCCGCTGTGCGGAAGCTAGAAGCACTAGACCAGAACAAACGGAATGACTGTGGGCATAGCACTTCCATGATCGACTTACACTACACTTCTTCATGCAAGTCCCTAGAAAGCCTGTCTCAGTGCATGTGAGGTCTCTTAAGTCCGCTGTGCGGAAGCTAGAAGCACTAGACCAGAACAAACGGAATGACTGTGGGCATAGCACTTCCATGATCGACTTACACTACACTTCTTCATGCAAGTCCCTAGAAAGCCTGTCTCAGTGCATGTGAAAACAGCTGAAAATGGTAGTTTTTCAATTGCTAGTTACAGGGGTTAAAATGGAAGTATCCAGACGAAACCGGGCCCTCCAGAGTTTGAACCGACACCCACGAGTCAGTCCACTTAAGTTCAAAGGTAAGATATCTAAGAGGTTCATCGGTGTGGAGTGCATCCCCCTCGCCGTCACTCAGGCAGGGAAAACTTGTTCAATTCACAAAAGCACTGTGTTCGTAACTCAAGCAGCACAAACCCAACACGGACCCGAATCCACGTTTTTGGGACTTCTTTCTCGGGAGTTTTGGGACCAGTTGACCATGTTCCAAGATGCGCCGCAAACAGGAAACAAAAAGGGCTTTGAATATATGGGGATGATCCGGGATTCCAATGGTTCCAAGCGGTTTCGATTCAGAGACAGATTCTTTGCGGGTGTCCGGGCCACATTCAGTAGCCGGGGGCAAAATGACGCAAAGATCCTTCTTTGAGTCCATAACTCTAACCAGATCTGCTGATACAAGACGACATGGTTCTAACAGGAAAGGCTGGACACTTGCGAAAATTGGTCGGGAGTCCTCACATTATCGAACAGCCACACGGGGTACTGAGGGCATTCTGGAGAGTATCGAGTTCCTTGGGGGGAGGGTATTTAAGACCACTGTTTAAATTTGAACGGTTGGTCCTCCCATCCTTAAGTTATCACCTTGTGGTGGCCAAGCTTCAGAGACATAATGACCTTGCGGGCTAGGCTCACTAGAACTCATTTCCTCTAGATTCAACCATGTCAGGAAGGCCAACAGGGAGCAGCCCAAAGAAGAACAGTGAGTCCGCGTACTGCGATAAATCGTATTACGACGCGATCTGGAGGTGAAGTTGCAATGCCTTCTGCGGTGGAAGTGTGAAGGCAGTAAGGCGTTTTCTCCAGTCCAACAGCTTGTCCGTATTAATGGAAGCAGCAATGCTGCCTTACCCCGAGGAAGGACAGGTTGCAAAATGCATGCCATAAGAACTCCAACCACCCAACGGTTGACCCTGATCGAGAATGAAATAGTCCAGTGCTTAAGGCACACACTGACCGAAAGGGCCGTGGCTCGAACCCAACATCGGCATCTCGAGTGATCCTGTATAGGCTTTGGCAACCTGGTAGTATCCAAGCCCCCGTGCTTCCTTCGGGGGCATGGTAGCTTTGCAGTGTAAGTGTTACGGATGAGTGACTATTATTGTTATTACTCATTATTATTAACCGTGATCACTAGCGCACTATTCGCTACGGTCTAAATGCTTCAAAAAAAGAGCCTGGTGCTGCTCAAAGGGTACCTGCAGTGCGCAGGCGCATTAGGAGGACCGTTATGCCTTACTTCCCGCGCCATCGCCCCCCTGCCAAGTGGGCCAGACTATTGAGTCATTGGCCCCGGAGAGGTTCCTTCGAGAAAATCCTGACAACCGCTGCCTCGCGATTCAGTCGCTACGGGAAGGTTACCCAAACAAAAACCTACGTCCCTTAACTACCTTGTCGGTCAGACTTTTGAGTCAAAGGCTCGAAATGGGGTGCGTCCAAAAAAACCCTGCTTTTCGCCCATGCAGTACTCACCCAAAACCCGTCTCCACCTATCAAACGAACAACTGCAGTCGACAGCATGAAATCAAGGTACAATACTGGTGCTTCACTGCGGTCAACCAACATCCGGTCCCCCATTGTTTCCTGACCAAAATACCAATCGCCGAAATGAACTAAAATGATCCTTACTAAGCTCCAAAGATTTTATCTAAGTTGATCAGAAGGAACGGTAATCGTTAATTGAAGCTCTCCATCCTAACCGATGACCAGAAGGTCCAACAGTGCCCATGACTGTCTTGCAGTTGGTGGCCTCCGATTAACTCAATGGGAGCTTTTTTGTCAGAAGTTTGTACTAGCCGGGAACAGATGACTATCAGCGCATAGCTGAAGCAGTCGCTTCCCACTACCTGATAATCGACCCCAAATTCTACCACCTAATTCTGTTTCTTCCGGATTCATTTGTTCAAACCATCCAGCTGTAGCACCCTTTCGGTGGCATCATCGATGACATCAGTGTTCAACACCGATGCTTCACTGCTGTACAACCATGAATTATTTGAAAGCCTTATTGTGAAGAAAAGAATAGAATAGAACGGAGGAGGGACTTAGTGCTAGCTTAACAAAATCATTCCGGGGTGCCTACACCTCCAGTCACTCACTCAGGCGACCTGGATGGAAACGGACAACAAGAACGCCACAGACATCGGTTGGCAGTCATACTGTAGTGGCTCCAACCAGTTTATCTATCGAAGGTGAGTTATTTTTCCCGAATGACATTCGACAAACTTCAGCATTGCTGATCCGATGTTCCCACCAGATTC
>NW_008751868.1:676431-688399 GCF_000715545.1 Opisthorchis viverrini
AGGTATGTAAAAGAGAACGAAGGGAGGCGTCAGCAGTAGCCTGTTTTCGCTTACCCGCCCTGCTGTATGCAGCAAGTAAGGCGACCCGGCTGATGGAACCACGCGACGGCCGGTGTGGCATGAGTTTATTTGTATATGTGCAGTTCATGGTTGTACGTGGGCTGGGATACTGCCAGGGTGCCCACACTTAGACAGGAGGATGATTAGGGTCCTCACTCAAAGCCTTTGGCTCAAAAGCCTAACCGCAAGGCAGCGGCGTTTGGCGGGAAATGCGAATGTATTACCATTTCTACGGAACAAGTCGCCACATGTTCCAACCCCCAACCTGGAGGGCCAGGAAACTGTGTTCGTCAGACCTCTAACCAGTGACCAACCTGGTGCGAGAGACTTTGTGAGTGTCGCCGGACACTCCAGTATAGCTCAATGGATCGCTGAGGTGCGCAAACCGTCACGCCACTGTAAGGTCCAACTCTTCGTGATGGATTTGCATTTAGTTAAGAATCAAACGACAATTTCCAGAAAGCTAGAGAGGGCTATCTAACGCAATTCTAATACGTCAGGATGGAGTTCAGAACCCCTTTTTTCTTAAATCAGAGTGAATGGCATCTGCAGGATTGTCGTGCATTAACATGCAACATCGAGGAATTCGCTAACCATCTGTTGAGTGCGCCGACCACCAGCTTTTCGCTCAGCGCTTTACTTTCGTAGTTCTGGTGAGTCTAGCATGAAAAGGCACCCCCTCTTCTAGGTCTCCGGGATCCTTGAGTCGGAAAAGGTAAAATTCGAAACAAAGAGACTTTCTGTGCTAATTTCTGAATACGCCGAGAAAGATCGCGAACCGAGGATCTCCTTCCGGAGATAAATGAAGAACTATCGGACGCCGAGGGGTGACCGTTCCATCCTGAAACCGCGGAAGATCCCTGCCTATGGGTGGGTGCACTCTATTTTTGCATCCTCGGGTACTCTGTTGGGCTCGTGGTGAAGACAGCAGATTTGTGAATACTCCATTGCAACTCCATCAGTCCATGGAAGAAGCATGAACGCTGTCTCACATCTTCACAGTATTCATAACGGATGTCAACGTCCTTTTCATTTCAACGAAACAGACGCTGCGTCTTCATTCAACAAAATAACGAGGACATGGTGGTTACAAGTAAACCCGGAGAAAAAAATCATCCTTAACAAACTCAGAAAGATGTTCAGCGTGGACCCGCGCGCGCCCAAAAGAGTTCGAGCATGATGACTAATACACTGTAGAAGCTCAGGATACCCAAGAAAAGTTAAACGACGTACGCCACTTACACAACGTATCCCTGTGCTCCAGACCCGATCGGTGTCAGGTTAGAATAACGCATCGGTATGACGAATCTTGAGTCACCAATTACTTTCACATGGTAGCCTGGAGGGACCTCTGCGGACATGCCTGACGCACAGCACAAAGTGGGCTAAAGTTAGGCCCGAAAGGTGGCAGAAAACCCCGCTCTTTACTGAAGGTCAGTCTGCCAGTCACTCAGTTCAATTCAGTAGGTTCAACGGGTAGCCAACATGTAACTGGTTCTTGTCCAATCTACGCGGTGGCATGGATTGTCCATTCACCAAGATCGATTTTGAAACTTCATCTGACCTATTCTTGAGGCTGTGTTCGACCAACTGTCGCAAACACGAGGTAGTAGCCGGAGGCCCGTAGAATCGGGGTGTTCGGAATCGATTGCTGCTCCCTGGGTGGGTGATTGAAAGTGATGGGAACAGTTACCCATCATGAATGGCGGTGGTGAGTATAACAGCGTTAATAGTTTCTAATAGGGCTTAAAGAGAACATACTCGAACGGGTTGGATATCAAATAAGCCCACCTCTGAACCTGGTCTAGTACTAGCCGGTTGGTGAAGTGTAAATCAGCCTTCACCAAAGTTGGATTAGTAAATGTTTGAGAAGAAAATGGTCACTTCAGTTAAAGAGACCAGAGAATGACGTCTGAAAAAGCGATAAATGGACTTTACTGGTCAATGTTGTAAGGATAAGACTGCAAAATTCATAATAGGCTAGAAGAGTATGAAGAACTGTGTCAGGAAACAATATGCCAAAAGTGTTTATATTTGGCCAAGGGAATGAGGGGAGGATGTGTGGGACGCCGCTTGAGTGTGAGCAGAACATTAATATGGGATGGACGACGCTACACTTCGAGGGTGTTAAATTTTTTGTGTATGTACGAAGAGAACACGAGGATGTGGAAGGGTTGAAAAAAGATTCTTCACAAGTCAGCGCAACCTCCATTGAAGGATTTGGTAGTGGTATACCAGCGGACTGTATCTGGGACAGGGAGGATCAACTTTTCTTGAAAATATCTCAGAAAAGAGCCCATACAGTGTTCGTCCGGTGTCAACGTCCTCAGCACAGGCTGTCTGAGGGCTATCTTTATACAACGCCAATAACTGGCAAAAATAAAGCCAAATACATCACGCTTAAACCTGGGGTTCCAAACTTGGTTGTGGTGCTCCAGAAGAAACCAAGGATGGGCGGTGAACAATGTTGGGAGGGCGGTTTTTTGGAGATTCGCTATGGATAGGATGAACCAACCGTATGGCATTAGTGGAGGTTTCGGTTACCCGGAAACAGTCGGTATAGTGTCTGATTTGCTGAGTTTGAATGAATGAGATTGACGTCATTAAGTTCCTACGCGCAATCCTGTCGTAGCCGATTACGAAAGAGTTTTGATTACGCTGAGATGAACGGACACTGAGGACTTTGTAGGGTATCCCGGTTGTTTTAAAATTTTGCTCAGTCAGCTGTATGTAGCACGTTCGAGCATCCGGCGTTGATAAGCAAGGCAAACGTTTGCTGAATTTTGTGGATGATTTATCATAATTTCCTCGGGAAACTCCGCTTATGGCTCGAAAGGTCCGAAAACAGAGCTTTCCGGCTGACGTGGAGGGCTAGTATTCAGCGAAATAGAATGCCATTGTTGTTAGGCTCTTCCCATCTAGGAAAGGTGATTGTGTGGAAACCCGTCAGGTGTTTTAGGAAAAGTTAGACAATTACGGTTGTTGTTTCTCTTTTACTGGACTTTGTTCTGAAGGTGGGAGTAACATAGCGGTTTTTCATGACAGATAGATGTGGCCTGATACCAGGATGAGTAGGGTGGATCAGGCCTTCTCAGTCTGATGCAGGAGGTCGACAAGAACCATAGGACGGCCATCTGGCGCATTGTGGTGCCCCCCTTTCATAGATGTGCCAATAAAATCCTACTTTTATGGCGTATAAATAACACTAATCACTAGGCTTTTATAAATTAAAAACGATCAAGTATAGAAGTACGATAGCGCCGGCATGCCTTTTCAGTTACATTGGGGCTGGATCCTGTCTGGCAAGTGCAGGCTCTAGTATCACAAATAGGTGCAAAAAACGTACTCTAGAATCCACATTAGCCGAAGACCTTGACAGTGGTATGGTATCAAATGTATACGTGCAAATGTCTGCGGGCGTTCAGACCATTTCAGAAGGTGAAGGTGGGATTCCCGCACGTAGACAGTATATCAGATGGGTTCCAGTGTGTGGTTCTCAGAAACTTGATCGGCCAGGCGCAACGATCGGGTTCACAAGAGTTCTAGTTGCCATTGAGGACCCGGAAAATCACTTGGTCAATGTGGGGAAGGAGGATGGGTTCCGTCAGACCTCTCAGCTGGGTACACCCGATGCTGAGGACAAATTCGAAAAGTGACGGTTAACATTGGTTGCGAAACCGAGTTTGGTTGCCTAGGTGTTAATGCCTGTCACTGAAATTGACTGTGTGTAGAAAAGCATCGAATCCTGGTGGACGGGAGGTCAGTGCCACCGATCAATGGGTGGTTTGACAAGGTCCACACTTGCCGATATTTTTAATAACCAGGTGCTAGGTAATGTGACAGACGCGTAAAAAATAACCCGTGCCCCCCTTAGTGGATAGGGCGTAGTTATGGGATACGTCCGTTCAGACATACCCTAGGCCATAAAGTGTTAATAAACGATAGTTGAGCGGAAAATATGAAGCCAAGAAGCATGTTCCGAGCACGATGGGATAAAAAATGCTTGATGTGACTTAGAGAGGCTATTTTCAGATCCACTGAGTCAAGATTCACCAAGTAGTATTGAATAAATTAATGTCACTGATACTAAATCGTGAAGCTCAGAGGTCTTACATGTGTCTTGGTAGTTTGCATGGTTGCACTTCAGCCCTGCCTATTCTGCCACTCTGTTTGGCTGACCAGAACTCGGAGACAAGAGGGAAGTGTGGGGTGTGCGAGGGGAGGAGGCTGATCGGGCCGTTTGGAAAGAAAAAACGGGGCTATGCGAGGATGACATCCTGCCTTAGGGTTAGGTCGGGGATAAGACCAGTGAAGGTTGGGAAATATACTTGCAGGTGAGGTGAACCAAGGAGGATAGGGATCATAAGCAGGGAAAGATGGTTGCAGGAAATAAAATGGAGTTTTATAGTTGAGTGCTAAGATGAAGAAGGAGAGTATGTGAGGGTAGCGGTCTTTGGGAAACAAGCCGGTCTATGACCATTACGGGTGAGGTGTTTTGTGAGGCATCTCGCACTAGTAGGGTGAACGAGTGTCCGAGCGAGTAGTCCATTGTTCTTTTCAGAATGCTGCGTTACGGTTATGGTTCATTTTCAGTTGCCATAACAGCCGGGTACCTTGACTGAAAAAACATTGATAGATTCCTCTGTTTTCTGAGTGGGGTCCTGAAAGGTCGAGAACGAGGTGGTGTTGCAGTAAAAGAGGTCCAGTGATGTACTGACTGCATCGTAAGCTGTTTTAAAGGTGCGCGGGCCTCTGGTAACGGTTGTTCTGCCCACAGCTTATGCGAAAGTGATAAGTCGGTGAATGAAAGGCTGAGGCCTTCTAAAAAACGGCTAACTTTGTTGATTTCATGCAGAGGTACATCGATTCTCCTGTGTTAGACGTTTTCGGGCCTTCGTCCACTAAACAGAAGGTATCAAATTATGGGGATTTTACACCTGGTCCCCAGGTCGGTATATACAGGGCACCATCTTTAGGAAATGATGCGGTGGCTTTCCCTTCCCTAGAAAATAAAGTAAATGTTAACAATGCCATGCTGAATGCCTTTGGATTGCTTTTTTCCCGAATCGTTTGAAGGATTGCAGGAAACAGGTCAGTTGGTCTGTAGAAACTTTGATACCAATGCTGGGAGGAAACCGTAACAGCTGACGGCAGGGAGTTAAGCGGCAAAAGTGTGAGCTATAAGGGAACACAGGTACATGTTTCGACGGCATGTTGTCCAGAGGTTGCCACAAGCCAATTTTGACAGCGCTAATAAGTGGCCATGGGGGCAAGATACTTTTTGTGGTACAGCATGAGCAATATCACATAACTAGGATTCAGGCTTACGGTTTCGCCAGTTTTCTGTGGATAATACACCAAGTAAGAAGTGGTAGGTTCTCAGACAACAACCCTAAGTGTATACGTTAACGGACGCTGTTCCCGTAAGATATTTGGGCAAATTTTAACATGCGCAGACCGGGAAGGAAATTCCCCCTGTCTTTTTCGCGCCTGTGCACAAAAATGGATGGTGACGCACAGAGAACTTGTGAGAAACTAACCAGGAACTATGCCTTTCGCAACAGTTCGAGATGAAATCAAAATTAAACATATCGCAATGGAGAGCTGTCTTCTGGGCTCCAGGATTTTCTCACTGATCCTGTAAAGCAATCGCTTTTTGGATATCCCCGTTTTATTGCAATATCAACAGCAACGAAAAATGTTTGTTGGTGTGATATTCTGTTGTCTCTTTGAGACAATTCCGTTGACTTTATCAGGAGAACGGGGTGTTCACATTAAGCGGGTAGGATTACATAAGCATGAATGATAAAATCAGACATAGAAATTGATAAGGAGTGTCAGCTAACTCTGCGGCTTTCCCGTTTGGCATGGTTTTCTTCACGTTTATACTTTTTATACACCTTTTTCTTTTCTACTTTCTTTTTCATTAGCGTAACTGGTCGGCGGGGTGTTCGAAAAGGGTTTCATACTTGCCTGGCAGAATGTTTCGACAGACTGTTCCGCTGCCCAGCACACACGATATGTCGACGTGTCATTTAGTTGGGATTCTCCTACACGTATAAAATTCTCGGGGAAACCCCTTGTCAGGTGGCAATTCTTCCTTGCATTGTGCGCACAAGAGATCCAGAGCACGACAGGCCGTCAGTCAGAATTATCGACGAACCAAACCATATATGGGCAAATCGGCTGACTAGATAAAAGATGGAGCGCAACTTCGATTTTGCCCGGATAGGTGGCATTTTAGATGCACAGGTTTGCAGGATGACAAGATAACCTTTTGTTCGCGTCAGCTTCCCAGATATTCTATGAACTCTATAGATAGCGAGACGCTCGTTGACAACCAATTTGTTGCCGCCAAGTTGTGAAAATTTGTACAAATCTCCTTTATTGGGAGCTCGAGGACAATATGGTACTGCTTTCAAATGCCTTTCAAAACGCAAAAAAGAAAAGTAGCAGCGTCGACGAAAGTCGACAATAAAATCTACTCTCTGAACAAACATTCAGCGTTTCCCATCGCAGGTGGTTGAATACGAGGACGATGGTCTAACTGACGCCGTATTCAAGATCGCCACAACATAGCCAGTGAACAGGCGAACGACAGATTCTAAGATCATCTGCGGCTCGTCCCCAAAAAAGTATGCCAATAACACTGGAGAAGTCGACCGTTTCTTACAAAAATTGCAGGCAGACTGATCTTACGGAACGAAAAACAAGCTTTCAGGCTCTTTGCCACTCCTTCCTTTCTAAATGCCCTACGGAGAGCCCGAACTGGCCTGTTCCATTACAAAGTCCTTTCTAGGGACAAGATATATGTCTGGGGATCATGCGGAAATTGGGCTAGGTGTGCTTCAGAGATAAGGATTGAAACAAGTGTAGTCTTTTTAACAAATGAAACGGTCTAAATTATCTGTCCACCAAATAGCTTTTATGGGTAAACCACGACTACAGATTGCGGCTCTACTCAACTGTAACATATCCGCTGTCTACCACCGACATCGGTGCTGAAGTTAATGAAAATCCCACTGGGACTGAACTTGCCGCATATATGTGGAATTATTGCTACAGATGCCTAATGGACGAACAGGGAACATGAGTGGACAGCGCTCTAATATCACAAGCTCCAAGATGGTTATGTTTTCTCTTTTTCAGAAATACAGGTAATACCACAAGCCGATCAGCTACGAACGTTGGATTCGATCGCAGAACCTGCTCAGAAAGTCTCACAATGGCTAGTTATTTAGCCCTTCGGCAGCTAAACTCGACGGTTTTACATCATGAGACAACCGCAGCGAAGCTAAGCACGAGATATCCCTCAGAATGTGTGAAACTATGGGCGTCAATTTGCGCTTTATCAGGAGCGGTCAGGACGATTGTCTGTACTGCATTTATGGCCTCCACTGTCAGGGCCGGGAATCCGACTAGAATGTACCTGAGGATTCCGCGTACATCAAGTTGGCCGCGCTGATCTTGAATGAGTTGGGGGGGGCAAAGCGAATGCAAAACGCAAGCGCCAGAAAACAAGCCTTTGAAGGACTCACTGAATTCAGGGTGTGGTCCTCTATGAAATCGTGCCTCCTTTGGGTGCCTTCAGAAGCAATATCCCTAATGGTTCAATAGTGTGAACTGTTTGACAGGGTCTTACCGAGTTGCCTCGACAACCATATCGCTCCCGGAGGCCCGAGGAGAACACAGAAGCGACTTCACTGTGAATTTTCCAACATCTATGGAGCTATAAACAAAAAAAACGCGAATGAAGAGTGCACCCCAAGCAGTAACCAATAAAACGTTCGTCCACCGGGGGACAGCATCCCCCGAAAACCGATAGTTTGTGCAAACCGAACTTTGAGAAAGAAAACGCCCCACCAATCAACAACAGCCGCCACATCGTCATCAGCATCATCGACAGGAAGACATCAGTGTTCATTATTGATGCCTAGCTATCGTATGGCCATGATTTAGTTCAAGAACTTATTGTGAAGAAAAGAATGGAGATGGATGGGAAGGGACATATGCAGCTTACTAAAAAACAATCCGAGTCGCCTACGTCTCCCAAAACTCATTCAAGCAATCTGGATGGAAACTGACAACAAGAATGCATTTGACATTCACTAGCAGCCATATCTTGTTGTGTCTCTATCAGCGTGAATCGTGCGGTCCCCATCCCGAAAAGCGAGTAGCACGAAGAGATTGGACCTTACGCTGGTGTGACGCCTGCGACCCATTGAGCTATACTAGTGGTATCCGCGTGACAGTCACAGCATATCTCATATCAGACTACTCAATGGTTAGAGGTGTAACGAATGCAGTATGCTTCTCTACCAGGTGGGACGCTGGGACATGCGTGGGATTTGTTTCATAAAAATGTTCATTTATTTGCATTTTCAGCAAAATACCGCTGCCTTAACTTCAGTTGTTTGAGCCCAATACTTTGATTGAAGGCCTTAATCGTTCGTTAGTTGTGTTTGGGCACCCTAAAAGTATTCCAGCCCACGTGCAACCATAAATTTAATTGCACAGCCACCACAAGATAACAAGAAATCAACAACTGGAAACACCGAGTCAAGATGCAAACAGTCACGCTTCATGAGCAGCGCTCAAGCCTTGGAGGACGCTGGTGAATGCTAATTAACTTTGCTGACCTTTCTCGTGACGCGAAATCTCCTTTCTCTCTTCCTTTTGATACAGCAGAAACAGAGTTAAAATACTGCTTACAATTTGCCTCAGCCTTTTCACAAATGTTAATGGCGTTCAAGGTCACAGAGACTTACCTCCAGCTAGACTTCTCTGGCGCCGGGATATGGACAAACGTTTAATCCACTTTTCGGGCTGACTTAGAACACGGGAGGATAGATAAGGTTACTTGATATATAGAAGCGGCCCTGACCACTTTAATCGTCCTCTCTAATACCATTCCCGCATCTCTATGCAATGCAGTGTTGAACCAAATTCCACTGCACAGGACAGAATCACTTCCTCCGTGTGTAAATTTTTACTTCTTCTCCTACTGGGCAATGAACACTTATTCTCACATGTGGATTGAAAACTGCTGCCACAGAGACTCCTTAGGAGTTCACATTTTCTCTCCCCAGCTGCAGTGAAGGAAGATGTAGGCCTGTGCCCAGAAAATTCCCAAATGACGCTGCTCTTACTCCAAAGAAACCAGCTCGTGGCCCAAAGAACCAAAACCTGAGATATCTTGTGCTGCTCCCCTTTTTCTAATGTGACCAACGTCCATCTGGAGGATGGAAATGTTAGTCTGCAAAACCGGGTATACCACTCAGACATACTGAAGCATGCCATTCACACGGTGTCCCGGCAAGTCGAGTGGCTCATGCGGGAATATGAGTTCCCACCGACAGGGAATCCTGGTTGGCAACGTCTTGTCTGTCGAATGACCACGTATACCCGTCCCCTGGTTTGGAGGCACTTGAGACCGTGACTCCCAGGGCAGCACTATAATGGTGTTGGAACAAACAAGGTGAGGTCAATCTAAG
Organism: Opisthorchis viverrini; assembly: GCF_000715545.1. Taxonomy (NCBI): domain Eukaryota; kingdom Metazoa; phylum Platyhelminthes; class Trematoda; order Opisthorchiida; family Opisthorchiidae; genus Opisthorchis; species Opisthorchis viverrini. Next base: position 685,986 of record NW_008751868.1, read on the forward strand.
TTAACTAACTTTTGGTTCATGATGCAAACACCCACATGCACCCAGACGGTTGACACTTCGGCTGGTAAATGCGCATGCCCCGCGTATTAGGTGTGTGCGTCAGGTGGGTTCGTTCGGCTGTCTGCTATAACCGAAGACATGATCGTTCCCGCAAGTTTCGCCAGTTGTAATGGATAACTCTGCTGCAGTTTGCAACCAAACTTGACCTATGGGCATAGGTCATCAACATCTGCAAGCCTTGCGTTCTTTACACCTCGCACGGGTTATCCGAAAATAATGAATGTGTGATGACAACCAAGAATAGCCATTCTCGAGGACCCAGATGACATAATTCGATACTCGTCCGGTCAAGCAGGATGCACATAGCAAAAACTGATTACGTGGATGATATTTCCGCATATTTTGCGTCTACAAGTACAATATAGACTTTAGAAAGCTCGGCAAATTATTTCATCTGCAGAACTACCTACAACTTCCGTCCATTTTAAGCGATTCACGTTTCAACGCAATTTGCGACATCCCATTACATTAGGCACCGTTTTCCTAATCGGTGGTGACTGATGACCTTGAAGCCTAACTCACTTAAACAAACCATCCATGTGGATGATTTTCAGAACAATTCAGTAGACATAGACACTTTCACTTAGAAGTGTTAACCCAGAAAACCTCATAGTTTCCGAGAATTCAACACCATTTGGCAAATACGGAGAGCTCAAAATTGTTTAAGTGTGAATGGACGTACTTTCGTATAATTGATCTTAAGTGTTGTACATTATCTCGTTTCCCTATTTCTTACAGAATCCATTTTGTACTTGTCCACGCATTTCAACACATGAATCATGAATGTGTAGCCTCACTACGGAGAATGCTGATGAAAAATTCATCTTCCATGAGTCCCTATTCCCAACACAGCACCCGGCCATTATAAAGTTTCACTTTTGGCATTTAGATAGGCAGCTCGAATTCCCAAAAAGTAACTTTATTTGAGACTTTGTTAGCACTTCACCTGGGCCGTTTTTTATCATGACAGTACTGCGCAGACCTCGATAGTGCGCTGATAATTAAAGAAAGGTTCGACTTAAAATTTTACTACCTAGGCTGGCATGTCACCAAACAGCATTATAAATAAATAATAATACTCGTTCACCTCTAACACCTTTTCGGTGATCAGCTTGCACACCACCCGAAATGAGCACCGGGACTAAAATATTACCAGGTTATCTAGGTCTAGTAGGAACAGTCGGGGAATTGAGAGTGAGTTCGAACCATAGAAATTCCGGTCAGCAAATGTGCGTCTTAACCACTGAATCATTTCGAGCTCAAAAACAGCATTATAACTGATCGGAAAACAACTGTCGTCTTCATCTTTGCATGAGTTTTGTCCGTTACACATCGCGGCTTATTTCTACGACAAAATGCTTCCCAACAACAGCCGAGGCGTATCCTCCCGTTTGAGCTCATGCTTTTGTGAATGATATCTTTTTAAATTCACGTCGTATATATGTGCGAACTAAGTATAACTAAAAGTTTGACTGAGGTACCAATTGGCCTACTCATTTGCTCATGCGCCGGTATGGAAAACCTAAGGAAACTTACTACAACGAAATGTGTCGTGCATCTGCGGAGCGTGCACTCTAATGAAGTCACTGTTGCAGCTGACAAGAGAGTCCATAAACAATGCTGTGTTTGAGAGAAAACGTGCTGTCCCACCAAAACGCCACTGAAAAATCAGGTTGAATTTTAAGCATATGACACTTTGTCCGGGGACCCTAGTTCAACTAGCTAAAACTAGCCAAATGCAGAATGTACAACACTTTGAGAAGGGATCCAGAAATGCCATTTTAGTGCCTATGCACCTGAAAATATTGTCAACAAAACACTCATTTGCTTACTGATGTTTAGTTGTTTAGGATGTGTTTGGAAAAGTTACGGCGAGTCGCTTTTATATCAATTATGTCCGGGGATTTCTGTAAAATATATTCCATTATATTTATGCATACGCAGGATAAAAAATGGTAGGTGTTTACAAACAGCCCCAACAGACGAACGGTTTGGGAAATTCATTCCATTAGGAGACTCAGCATGGTTGGAAAAGGGTTTATATACGTTGTGACAAATTCACTAACCAAACCTGAAAGCCTGATGTGTTGTGAAGGCTTTTTTCTGTGGCACCACAAAAATAATTAACAGATGGATCGTAGCGACCCATCGGTTCTCTTTCAACTATTGTTGGTCTCCATTGTAGTGGTCTGGCTACCCAATAAGTCAGTTTACCAGGAGTGTGTGGCAAAGTAATAAAAATAATTACGCTAAGTTGGATATACAAAAATAAATAGGTCAGATGGAACAGACTCACTAACAATTGTTCTCTTTAAAATAGTTCGTCGTTGGCCCAGGTCAGCGAATAAACAATA
>NW_008751868.1:689279-700005 GCF_000715545.1 Opisthorchis viverrini
TCAAGATGAGTCCATGATCTGCCTGCCAAGGATTCAGCGGGGTCTCCTAGTTTCCAGGTAATTTCGAATCCATGGAGCTACATAAGTCTTTGTCTACGGTGTTAGCTAGCCAGGACTCTCGTGTTTTCAGCGGAAGCACACGTTGCGTTCTCATGAAATCTCTTTGAGACAACGACTGACCAGCCTTGATAAAAAAATCTAAAATAACTACAATATTTTCATTTGAAAGCTCGCAAAATTTCCATGTGCACGTAACCCATGCTATAGTTTCTTTCTTTTCCTGAATATGATGTGTCTCTTTAAAAACAGGAAGGAGACTGTCGTTCCTGATGGACACAGAACCAAAAAGCAAGGCCAAAGTTTGTAACTTCACCAGCCGAAAGCAATGTTAATCACTGACTCTCACAAGTATACAAAATATGGACTGACTTTCTTCTGCCTCAGGGAAGATTTTTCAAGCCCTACCAGGAAGATTTTGGAACGAATTCTGTCGCCTTTCAATACATTCACCATTATTCCATTATATTTATGCATACGCAGGATAAAAAATGGTAGGTGTTTACAAACAGCCCCAACAGACGAACGGTTTGGGAAATTCATTCCATTAGGAGACTCAGCATGGTTGGAAAAGGGTTTATATACGTTGTGACAAATTCACTAACCAAACCTGAAAGCCTGATGAGTTGTGAAGGCTTTTTTCTGTGGCACCACAGAAATAATTAATAGACGGATCGTAGTGACCCATCGGTTCTTTTTCAACTGTTGTTGGTCTCCATCAAGCCAAACAGATCTATAAACTTGCCTTCCACAGGCTAATTGAAGTCAGTGCGTTTTGTGGATCTTCTCTATTTTCTAAGTTGGTTCAAGCATTTTTACACGAATAAGTAAATAATAGATAGATAAATGGTTAACCTTCAACTCGACATGCTACACTTCACACGAATTATCCTCATGGTGGATGAATGCATCACGAGCCGCAACTGGAACCCTGTAGACAAAAGTGTAACACCAAGCTGGATACACGCATACAATTATTTCTAGCCTTTTATCTGGTGTGCACAACGGTGGTGGAAATCAAGGAACATCCTTTGTAACTTACGTAAACATAATGTTTTCCCACGTGTCTTAAAGGTGGCTATGGGAACAGTGGGAATCCGAGCGTGTCGCTGGACAAATCACCATTTTACTTTGTTCTCAAATCAGAAAAGGAGGAGTATACTACCAGTGGAAGAGCGATGAAGAAAAGAAGCACAAGCCGCTTGAAATTAAAATTTTTGCGTTACACGCAAGCTCGATGTCAGCTGAAGCGTTACAACAGACGGTAAAAAAACAGACACAGAACACTAGACACGTATGACGATTCACGGACCGCAGTACGGTTTACTAATAAAAAAAGATTACCCGATTTATGGTTTGTAGTTTTTAAGCAATTTAGGGACTGCGTAAAGGAGATGGCGTGGTAAGTAACGTCAAAACCATCTAATCTGCTGAATAGAAATAAACGAGTGGCTCTCAAGATGAGTCAACGATCTGTCTGCAAAGTTTCACGAGAATCTCTTAGTTTTCACGCAATCTCGAATCTGTAGAGCTACATAGGTCTTTGTCAACGGTGTTTGCTAGCTAGGACTCTGGTGTTTTCAGCGGAAGCACATGTTGCGTTCTCATGAAATCTCTTTGAGACAGGGACTGACTAACCTTGATAAAAAAATCTAAAATAACTACAAAATTTTCATTTGAAACCTATTCATGTCCTCGTTCAGTATTCCAAGTTTCATGGGCACTTCTCTATCACCAGCTCTCCCTGTTGAGGGCATCAAGGTTGGACTTTCAGGGGATATGGTCATTCCCAAGGTGTGTTAGTGGATTGCTAATGTTGTTGATTTTGTCAGCGTTTTAGGCGTTTGATGCTCGACGTGACGTTTGTACCAGACTGTTTTGTTCCTAAATTTCCCCATCTCATCATATATCTACCTGTTCTTAGGTAATTCCTATCTTTACCGAATTTTTGCCGTTTTCTAAGCTGAAAAGCATTTTATGAAAGCTTGCCAAATTTCCATGTACATCGAACCCGTACGATAGTCTCTTTCTTCTCCTGAACATGATGTGACTCTAGAAACAGGAAGGCTACTGGAGTTCCTGACCGGCGCAGAACCAGAAACAGGGCCAAAATTTGCAAATTCACCAGCCAAAAGTAATGTCAATCACCCGCTCTCGCCCGATAAAATGAGTGCACTTCACAAGTACACAAAATATGGACCGACTTTCTTCTTCCTTAGATTTTCAAGCCTTACCCGGAAGATTTTGGAACAAATTCTGTCGCCTTTCAATACATTCACCATTGGATGCATAAAATCATGCACAGCGCCACAAAAAAAGTCATTCATTCACGGGGAAATTTGTGATAGCCTTTTAATCACCAGAACTGTTTGCACCTAAGCACTCTCCAAGGCACTACGACAACCAACTTTGATAGACCCGAAACAAAACGAATTCACATTGACACGACTGGACGAACCGTCCGGACTGTTCCGTAACCCTAGGGAGAAAATCGCATTCTAAAGGCAAGACTTCCGTTATGAGCTTCTTCATGGGTATAACGGCAGTTTTCAAATCACTTGGCGTCTGCAAAAACTCGTTCTTAGGCGATATGACAGCACATCAGAATGGAATTTTAAATGGCGGTTCGCATGAACCAAACCCATATATTTGCATTTCGGAAGAGTTCCATGGAGCTGCCGGTCTTGACAGGTTACATCTCGGCAAAGTCTGTGAGAGTTTGATCACGGCATTTGTTATACTAAATGTGTTCTTGCATACACATAAGCTTCACAACCTTTCCAAACTTTTGGTCGAAGACTTAGCTGTGGGTTTCAGGAATTTCCTGGTGTAAATGACTCGCTTGAATGATCGATTTATTGGTTTCACCAGATATATCGACTTTACACTTAAGAAATCGGATAAAACTTTCAGGATGATCAACAGTTCGGGATTGACAGTAAAAAAGGATGTCAGTTAACTTATTTAGCTACGTGTATTCTCAAAGTATTGCATTGTGTTTATTACACATCATTATTCTCAAGACGAAGGAAATTACGAACGGCTGAAAAATCCAGTTGACTCATAAAAGAATCTCATAAATCAATTATTTCGTGAATAAAATTATGTGCAAATGTCAAAAAAGAGGGAAAATACAGGCTAACCTAGTGTCGAATAACCGTAACGATGTGAGAATAAAGCTGATAATCTTCAAGCCCTGCATAGTTGCATAGAGGATTCGTTTACATGCTCTCCCAAGAGAGATTTGTTTTGCATGAATCGCTGGATACTACTCACTCTAACAAGTTACATGAATCTGCAACAGAATGGACTCAAATTCTGCAATCACCCTGTGACATCATTTCCCCCAAGGTTGCCTTGAGGGCGCAGCGTGTACATTAGACCGTCGAATCAATTCCCACATAATTTTCGCTGTTCCTAAACAGTAATTTTGCACTGGAAATATTTCGCGTGTAAACACATTTAATGGGACTGCTGCTTGCCCCTTTGATTCTGTGGAGCTACCTACATGGCCTGATAATCAGCTTTACAAAGTCGGGATAGTTATAGCATCATGCTTGCTTACCGCCACTTTTTGGAAAACGGGAAGTGAGACCACATGGGCGGTACGTTCTGATCGTCACCTTCGCAATGAATGTTAACGAGTTATGCCAACACACCACTTGTGAATTAGCCACCGTTTTTACCTGTGATATTGGCTGAAAATAAAATGGTGGCTAAAATAGCTAGCAAAGTGCTCTAGATTTAAACATACAAGTTCTCAATTTCTCTCCCGAATCGGCGAAATCCCTGTCCCAGGGAAAGGAAGTCCTTAACTTTTAGGCGCCACTGTTTATGAGCTTGTCTTGAACTTATGGAAAGAGCGTACTTTGAGTTGCTGCCTATTTGCAGTCGACTGTTATGCTGTGCGAAAAAATTGACCTAGACGGTGATAGTGTTTTTTAACTCGGACTTCTAGTCATAAAGCTTGGATATGCCAGAAGCGATCACTCGTTTTCATACGGCATCCATACGGCTCTCGGCGAACCTTGTCTATAAGATAAAATAACTAAAAGCAATTTCGCCCGATGAATCAGTCTGCCTGTAGACCACTCACAGTTTGAAAAACGGTTCGAGTAAGGTAGCAGAGAGTGACGTTCTGGATGACTTTGTTGCTTTTCTACCGATGAAACTGGGCGAAAGAAACCCAAGATTTTATTTCTACATGCTGCCGCTGAATGTGATATCATATAAGCGGTTGAGGTTTTTAAACGCATGAACGGATTCCGTTTAGACTCCTGTCAAAACCAAATTTGCATACAAACACGAGTATTGGTGATATCTGTCTAACTTGGATTCAGGTAGAACAAAGGGTTAAAGGAAATTCCGGGACCTGTCCTGCCTGATGAGCATCAACAAAGATGAAATTAGTCATGGGGTCTCAAAGAATTTTTAGTAACTATCTAAATAGACTCATTTGCAAACGAATTTAGTTTTGTGAGAGACTCACCTGGAACCTAGCTGAATGAGGAACTGCACCTACTTGATGAGCTCCATGAAGAGCGAAACCGGTCGTGGGCTGTCGATGAATTTTCAGCAACCTTATGAGTACTGTGCTAGTTTCAGATAAGGTAACTAGAATGTGGCATCGATAATTCATTTGTCATGCTCCGCTAGAAAGGTAGTGGACACCACGTAGTTGGGTGGTCTTCGTCTCCAAGGTGTCGTCTTTTTTTACTTCCAGTGAATGCCTAGGTTTCCTATTTATTTCAATGTAATAGACTGAGGAACTGAAACATGGTCGTTATAGAGACATGGTCTCAGTGTAAGAGACTTTATAAAAGGGATTCGTGTATTGCTTTTTTTAGGCTAGTTGAATGCTTACAAATTCTACCAAGTAGTACTTACACAGAGGGATATTTCCTTTAAAGTGAATGTCCTTAGTCATCCTTTTGTTTTTCTGTCCAACGGGAATCTAATTTATTTCTGGATTCAACTACAGTGCTTCAAGTCTGGGGTTAACCCGTGTTAGCAGCACGGGCCATGCTTACAGGCTGTTGATAGGTTTAGTAGGCCTGGTAACGGACTTGCAAATTTTCTGCTACCGATCAAGGAGACATAATCGTTGCACATCACGCATATGGAGTGGGCTTCCCGCTCTCCACAGCACGAGGCCAATGCATTGGGTCTGTGCAACATTTATTCAACTACTACTAGTTAGTTAGTAGTAGTCGAATTATGTCGTTTAAACAGTCGAAGCAACGTCCTGTTCGTACACTGAGATCCACCGTGACTAGGACAATAGTAGCGGGTGGGTTGTGGACATCATGTTACAAATTAATAAGTACAAACTAGTAAGCAGCAATTCCAAATAAGTGTTCCGGTCCCCAACTTGGAGCAGCGGAAGCCCGTGTCAGTCAGATCCACCTAGTAGCAGAAAATCTGTGAATATCGGAGTGAGCCCTCAGTATAGCTAGAGGTAAGGAAGCTGTCGTAACATTAGAAGGTACATTTTCTTTCCAGAAGCCAACTTGAGTTACTTTAAACTACTTCACCACGCTGTCCCACCAAGTGTACTGATTTGACCCCCGGGCGACGTTCACACTTCGATTTCTTTCGTGGTGTTTCAGGTCAATTTTGACCCCAGGAATTAAGACGACAACACTTCTGTCTCATTTCGTGGTTTGTTCCTGAAAGCATGCATGAGGTACCACCTTTCATCACTGAGTATCATTAATCGTTTGTTCGATCTTCACACCTCAGTAAAACTGATCTATACAGTTCCACGTTATCCTCAGATATGCTTAAAAGTAACGGATGTGACGCTTTTTGGATATGAAACACCAAATGGAAACTATGGGAAAACAGTGGCTGATTTTCCAGAACAAAACCCTACCTATTTCCTCAAAATCCGAGAAGATCGACGTACCATAGAAACGTAAATTAACCAACTAGTTTTCATGGAGTAAATTACTCATAAGGCTGCTCAACCATTTTCGACAGCCCGCGACTCGCTTCAGGCTGCTCACCATTTTCGACAGCCCGCGACTCGCTTCCTCCTTTTTGAGGCACATTAGATAAGTATCCCCGGATATCCGTCAACCATGTCTTTTACTTGCACTCAAATTGGACAAACTTTGAAAATAATTCTCATTCGCTTGCGCACTTTGTTTTGACGGGAGACTCAACTGAATACAGTCAGTAGAATATTCGAGCTACCGCACTATATTGTTTGTACCCAACGCGCTACGCATAAGGTTTCTAAAGACCCAGACTCTTGGAAGAGCTCTAAGAATGGCTATGGACCTCATGGGCTGTTGGAAAGTTTTCAGTTACCTTATAAGTAGCGCGTTACCTTTAGATGTATTATGATATAAGACATGAGATGATCTTGTGCAGAAGGTTCAGTTGAACAATATCATGAGACAGGAATTCAGCTGGGATTCAAGAAGCTAGCAAATTAGCGAATATACCCTCATTTGCAAACCAATTTGGTTTTTCGAGAGATTCAGCTGGGTTCCATGTGAGTCTCTCGAAAAATCAAATTGGTTTGCAAATGAGTGTATATTCGCTAATTTCGTGCAATTTTGTTTCAAGTAGAACATGAGGTTGACGGAAACCCGGGGACTGCGCCTACCTGATGAGCCCCAAAAGGGGCGAAACCGGTCGTGGGCTGTCGACAGATTTTCAGCAACCTTATGAGTAGTGCATTACGAATAGCTAGCAAGTTGTTTTCATTTTTTTCTACATCACTACCTACTTACTCAACCATTACTCAAGGAAAATAAGGAAATTAAAAATCTAGGCTGGTGTTTTGTTAGTTAAAACAACCCCACAATCTCACCCGGCTGGACGCTACGAAATGGTTATGAGGTAAATTCAAGAGAATTGATTTACTTATGTCCGATAGCTTCATGAATGAAATAATGTGATGGTGACATTACTATTTGCGAAGAAGCTTTGTGCATCCGGTGAGTGCACTATTTATTTGCCTCATAATGTTCTCCGGAAGGAGTGCTTCTCGCCTAACCCATCGCGTTACTTGGAACGAATTCACTAGTACCGAATTCCAAATTCTTGTTTAGAATCAGCGTCCACATCAAAGCGAAATTTGACGACGGATTATACCATTGAAAGCCGCACTTCTTTCGGGAACTTCCTGACAGTATTTCAAGGAAAAACAATTGTTCTCTCCTCTTCCAGTTGCCCAATAGTCACACATTTTAGTGGCGCGATGAAATGGACTTTTGTGAGTGTCCGTCAGTCGCTGTCGCATTTTGCGCTGATCATACACTGTGCTTATCTGGACCGAAACTACAAGAAGAAACCAGATTACACTGGGATCCCAAATACTCATTTGATGTTGTATAAATCTCCTCGACTGAATCCGTCAATCTGTCGTTTGTTGCCTGGTCAGAATCAGGTAAAAAAGCAGCTCTTTGCGCGACATCTAGAAATTTACGTACCAGGGATTTTTTGAGGAGGACAGTAGGCCTATTACCGTATGGTATTTGACAAAAATTAAATTCCCGTGTTTCGTTTACGGTAGCGCTGGTTTTCATTCATACCTAAAAACTGTGTTTGCGGTTGAACACGTCGCTACTCAAAGTGGTCTATTTATTCTTAAATTTGTAAGTAGGTGGAAGAAGTAGCCAGAGTGACTAATCTGTTTATTATCTCTCTTGTCAATGGACGAATTTCACCGATTTTTTTTAAATCCCACACCGGCTGCACCAATAATTTGATCCAAAATGTTTGACTATTAGGCGGGGCAGATGTTTCACTTTACACTTTCCCGAGTGTAGATCGAGAGCTATTGGTCTACTTTGTACTCTGTCAAAAACAACAGATCCAGACAGAGAGTTTGACGCAACGCGAAGTCTTTTAACACGAAAATGTTAATCAGGACACAATGCGGACTGAGATGTAGAAAGTGAATTTTTATCTTTCGTCAATGCTAGCCTAATAGGACGCTATTTTTCATCAGATTTTTATAAATAACCAAAACGATCAACCTTCGTTTTCCGGGTTGAGTTTACCAGCGATCTTTCATAGCTAAACTTTGAATCTCATTGGTAATGTGTTGAAATATTGATAGCTCGGGTGAGTTTATTGGTTGTTGATCAGGTGGCTGTTGATCTGTTCGCCGAGCTTGGCAATTGGTTTGTAAACGTTTTGTCACCAACGACTTTTCGGCTTTTCAGCATAGATTGGCTTCACTTACAGGACGAAATCTCCACAAAAAAATTGGGTAATCTAATCTACCATATTGGCTGTTACCTTCCTATGGTTTCGGTTCGTGGCTTCATGACCATTCATTCGCTAAAATTTACCCAGCCATAATCCTTCACCCTCAACCCATGCCTAAAATGTTTACTGGTTTAGCATCAGGGCTATCCGAAACTCCAAGGGAGACAGGGAGCATTGACTACCTTTTCCCTTAAAACGTGTTGACCTAGTCTCTTGCCGAGTTATGACCTCAGATGAAGAGTACAACTTGGATGAATTACCGTAACGCTGGTCGATATGTCTAACGGAATCCAGTTCAAAAGTACACACCGTCTGACTTGAGAAAACTGCGTGAGTTCGGTGTAGCTTTTGTGGGGAACACTACAGTTTGCAAAGTTTGAATCCACTACAGAGGTTCAGCAAAGCCTGACCCTAAACCTAACACTGTTTGGAACGTACTGCTTCTATGACGTGGATATTCGATGGTTTATTCACTCGATTGGAGACAGTAACTGAGAGTAACCTCCGCATCAGTTGTGGAAAGTTGAGTCCCTCACTTATTCAATGAGGGCACTCAAGCTCACAGCGTTGCTTGGATAATTGAGTGAGCTCAGTTCGACTATTGATTTCCTTTCCGTTGGTGAAGAGTTCAACTCGCCTCCAGAGACTCTTTGTATGTATATGCGAGTGATCGGTGGACTAATCCGCCTAACCTTCGGTACGTCAACCTTCATCTTAGCGAAATATGATTGCGTCAGGACAGGAGGACGATTGTTCAAACGAGAGTCATGTGGTTATGTATTTTACAACATCCCGCAACCATCAACACCTGGAACAAAATTTTTCCAGCAGGTTCTAAGCGTGGGGCTACCTGATTCCGAAGTGGCGGACCAATTGATCGACACAACCAAGGTATGTTACTGGGTCATTAATCGAGACGTCGGGTGTTCCGCTCACATCACTGAAGCTCGAACATGTTCACCTGTTCAAAAATAAATGATTTGAATGTGTGCACTGGTGGCATAGGATATGCACTGCTGATGAGCTCTAATAAGAGCGAAACTCGAGTCCACTGATTCTTCCCTTTGATGTGGACTTACCAGAATGATTGCACCAGGGCAGGAACACGATTGTTTAAGCGGGAGTCATTTGAGTATGTATTCTAAAAAAACCGCAACCACCAACACCTGGAATATCAAATCACCACATCGTGATTCGCCGGCATGGTTCAAAGTTTTAGCGCGTGACTCGGCTAGTGGGTTTGCTTAAACTAACGACTGTCATGAGCTCATCAATATCTATGTGACAATCCTCGACCTAAAGCTGCCACCTTAACGTGGGGGTCGGACTCGAGTGCTGCAATGATCCCGCGGGCTACACTTGCTGGAACTTCGTTCCACAAGGTACAACCATGCCAGGAAGGCCAAGGGGAGCAGCCAGACCAAGAGCAGCGTGACCGCTGGCGCATTATCCAATACGGTCGAAATACTTTTAAAGCCAAAGAGCCCGGTGCTGCTCAAAAGGCACTTGGTGTGTGCAGCCGCATCAGGAATGAGACAGTAATGCCTTATTCCCTGCGATTATCCAATACGGTCGAAATACCTTTAAAGCCAAAGAGCCCGGTGCTGCTCAAAAAGCACCTGCTGTGCGCAGCCGCATCAGGAATGAGACAGTAATGCCTTTATTCCCTGGTCCTCGAGTTAGGCCAACCCCCTGCAGCCGAACAGATCGGACTATTGAGTCTTCGGCTCCGGGCAGAATCCCCAAGGAAAACCCTATATTCTCCCACTGCCTCGTGGGTCAGACTTTTGAGTCAGAAGCTAGGGCCAGTGTCCCCGAACAAAACCCCACGTCCTCCCACTGCCTTGTGGGCCAGACGCTTGAGTCGAAGGCTCAAGGTGGGGTACTTCAACCAAACCCCCTTCCTCGACCTGGGCAACCGGGAAGTATCATTTGCCCGCGCAGTTCAGCGTCCACCGATGTCCCTCCTCAACCCCTTCCCATCGCTGGGCAGTTTGACTGTCAGTCATCTGACCTAAGGGCCTTAGGCTCCTCGCTGCCTACAAACATTAAGCAAAATAACACCTATCTAAATACACGAGATACTTTCTATATAGGAGCTTTTAACTCCGTATTCTATGTCAATTTGGCAAGCAGGCTATGCTTGCTGAAACCTTGTACTCCCTTAAAATTGATGTATGCTGTGTCTCCGAAACACGCATACAAGACCCGAGCGCGGCTCTGCATCTCAGAACACCAAGGATGAACTCAGCTCTTCCACACTTCTCCCTCCGTATGTTCGGTGACCCAGAAGCGATGACTCGTGAAATATATGGCATGGGAGTTGCACTCAGCCCCAGAGATGAACGCGCTTTGCTGGATTGGATCTCAGTGAACAGTCGTCTCTGCGCCGTCCGGCTATCCAGTTCAATCAAGCTCAATGCCTCGCGGCATAAAAAGC
>NW_008751868.1:702224-712712 GCF_000715545.1 Opisthorchis viverrini
ATAGGGATAAGAACCCTGGCCGCTGCGCGCCGAGGACGTCAAAAGACTTTCAGTGTTTTACCATCGATGAATTCGGAGCATTGCCCGAGTCTGGTGAGAACACCGGATCAGCAATTCTGAAGTACGTCGAATGGTATTCGGGAGAAATAACTCACCCTCGATAGATGAACTGATCATGCTGCATAGGTTGTGCTGGCTTGGCCACGTGTTGCGTATGCCAGTCGACCGACTTCCTCGAAGGGCTCTGTTCGCAAAACAACGTGAAGGGTGGAAGAGAGACAGAGACAGCGAAGTACGAAAACCATTAACAGCAGACTCAGCTGCGCTGGTCACTGCCGTCTTCCTGGATGGGGACCTCGGGACGGGTCACATCAAGGGCTAGAGACATTGTCAGATATGGCACAGTCGCGCCCTCAATGGCGCTCGTGCATCCAAGCTATTGCCTTCAATGCATAGCTCCGTTTCCAACCCCGCTCACTTGACATCCAGCTGACAGTGTTGGATTTATACACCAATTTATCAGCTCCNTGACAATTATTATTATGATTATTATTATTATTATTATTATTATTATTATGTGACAATCCTACTCCTGTTGATAACACGTTCGTGCCGAAATTGCAAGCTTCAGCCGACTTTTCTATTTACCTTGTCACCTCCAATGTTACCACAGAATCCACTCTACATCCAAGCATTTCGGTGTGTATGTTAATTTCTCGTAGAAGGATCGCCCATAGGATATTTCATAACATGCCTTCACTGTTAGTTTTCCACGGAATATATTATATCTAGCTAGGTTGGTTATAACTCTACCATTTCGCTCGTCGCTGACTGATTGCAGGTTTTGTTTCTGAGTACTTGGTTTACAGGACTCTTCAAGTGCGATTTCATTTTGACACATTCATCGACAAAATATTCTGGTCAGTATTCACCGCCTCAGTTCTGTTCAACTGCTACCACATCATGTTAGTTGTTGAAAATTGAATCTCGACCAAGTGAAGTTTCGGTTAAACAGAGGTCCATAAACCAAGGGTTGTTGAGTTGATTTTGTACATTGTGTGAGGACCGATTGTGGAGGAGAGTTTGATCTACCACCGCGTGAGCTGTGTATGAGCTTGATGCATTACTTCAGTTGGTAGATTTCACACATATTGCTCACTTGCTGTAATTCAGTCGTGGGTAATTCAAACATTCAAGACATTTCACTCGCTGGTGCGAGTGGAAGACTCATTTGGGAAACAGTTGATTTTTTGATGTTCTTCGAGGGAAGGTGCAGTGCTTGGAGTACTGAGCTACGTTTCCCCTGAGTAATAATAAACATAATACGATGTTATCTCATAATGTCCAGTGTGCACGGAAATGGATTTTCTGAGACGAATATATCTTTTCATGACAAGTCACGCTGTCAAAATTACTGTTCAGGTTGGTTTGACTGCTGGCTAAAAACACAACCTTAGGAGCGGAATTTCTTAGAAAAACCTTTTGACTGTTTACTACCCACAGGTAGGTACCAACCAACCTCTGTTGCCTCTATCTCTTGTGATTCCGATTATCCTGTTCCTGACGAAAAACTGAATTACGAAAAAAAGTCTGCCTCTACCGTTTTATTTTTCTTTTAACAATCATCCATTTAGTTTCTTGGCTGACTAGTGAAAAAGACATTTTGAAAAGGAAACCAAAATGGGATTTCCTGAAGCCGTCCTAATATATACAACCCATAGCAATCCATAGCCACTCCAAACTGTACTGTAAATTTTGAGGTTTTTATTTTAATCCAACCAAGCTCACGCACGAAAGATGTACTTTTCATAAACTCAGGACCATTGTATAAGTCGAGCATGCAATCACTCGCTAGTTCAAATGTTCAGGACCATTAGAACAAAATGCGATGTCTTACGAGTGTACAATGAGCACACCTTAAACCGTGTACCCACAACTGTTAACAAAATGGTTTCATCAATTTTCTGCAGGCATTTGTACCCGGATTCCAGCCAGAGTACCTGAAATCCGCCCATTGTGTCGTTCAGCTAATCACTGAACTCGGAATCTCCAAAATGACTGAGACCCTGCCTACTTTCTGCACACCAGTCAGCTGATGACCGGTGAGATTGCCACAAGGTGAGCGGTTAAGCGGCGCTAGCTCTCCGCCGTCAGTCCGTCCACATGCTTTCGACGGCTTCGCTTCTCTGCGTATCCACTGTTCGTGTGCGAAACAGACACACGCGTGAACCAGACTGGCGCGCTGCCAACGCGACTGGTGATTGGTTGACGGACGGAAAGATTGATCGATTGCCATAACATCGCTGTTTCGCTTAGGTCTGTGTGCGGAAATCCAACTGAGACTTGCATTCGCTGCACGTGTCGATGGCGTTTGGTCCTGCGATGGATTCTACGGCTACACCAAATAATATTGCGCCGATGACGATGCAGCATGATTATTACATCAAAGCTTCATCAGTCAGGCTTCCTTTCCTCGCTGCGGGTCTAGTCAACTCTGCTGTGGCCCTGCTTCTTCATCAACTGTCCAATCGTTTTTTTGAATTGGCATTGGCGGAAGTTCCATCACAAACACAGCAGTCTGTTACTCAGCCTCCTCCACAGTGCGACCCAGATATGGTGCTCAGGCCTGCGGAAAACCTAAACCGAGAGATCAAGTCCAATATAATTGCTAAAGTGCCCAGCACTCCTTCAGAAGGCAACACCACAATTTCCGATATGCCTGCTAGCCCTCATCCTCGTGCGTCCTCACCGGTTGAGCTTCTGCGTGTTAAAGAAGAACTGGATGAAGAATTCAGTGCATTCATTGAGAGCATGTCCGCTCAAGCTAATTCACACCCTCAACGGTCCTCACAGATCGAGTCCCAGTTTACTGTTTGTCCAGAAAACACAGATGTTCAGTGCCCAAACGTGTCCCGTGTGGCTACCCTCACCTACCTCAAACGATATTCTTGTGAATATCGAAATTGCGGTAAGGTATTCTTCAGCCGAAGTAGTTTGTTTTATCATAAGCAGAGTCACAATTCAGAGAAGCCCTACATATGTTCCCACTCTGGCTGTTCAATGCGTTTTGTCTCAGAATCCCTCCTCCAAGCTCACAATCAGCTACACGAACAAAATTCTTCAGTCTGTGCACGTAATCAGTTTTGCTGCAATTACCCCAGCTGTAATAAAGTGTTCATATGTCAAGACAGGTTGATCGAACACATCCGCGTACATACAGGAGAACGTCCTTATGTTTGCGATCATCCAGGGTGTTCATATCGATTTGCCCGGCGGGGGAACCTGTTTGCTCACAAGCGAGTTCATGTTGATAAGACTCAACGTCGTCAGTATCACTGCGTTCACCCTGGCTGTGGAAAGACGTTTCTCTACACCCGCAGCCTGACCGAGCATATGAATGTGCATATGGGGGAACGACCATATCGCTGTGACTATCCAAATTGTGATAAGAGTTTCACCAGTAAAAGTTATCTCCACGCCCATCGGCGCATCCATATGGGATCAAACGGAAATACAAATTACAACCGGACAGACCCCCCAGATACGTATAGCTTGGCACCATTCCCAGTCACAGTAACTGTCCCAGTTCCTCCTCCAGGAACACAGCAGGCATCCCTACCGTTTGTACAAGTCCCCCAGTCGAATGAGTTTCCCATGTATCCGTTCTATCCTGCACACCCCAGCTAATAACGTTCCAACTACTTCCAAGGACAATCATTCAATGGAATCCGGTCAACCATACATTCGCTGGTATGTGTTCGCTCCAGTCATGTACAAAGGCTTTGGTCAGCACCATCACTGTTTATCGAATGTACAAAAGTAACTCTCGGCCTAAACTGTCCCCACAGCGTATTACGGGGCGGTGGTATTCAGGGCCACATGTTTTCTGTTATTTTCATCTTTTGTTGAGCTAATTTATCTTGTCATACGCCTGATCGTATGATCGTTGTGACTTTTTGGCTTTACAGGGAAGAGGCTCCGTGTATTTATATATAGGCTACTGTAGCCAGCGTAATCCATAAACCCTGCATAAGCTCGCATGAGTAAGTATTCCTTTGATAATGGCTTGCGTGCACTAATCGTGTGCTGTTTCAGTCCTACGAGCGAATAAAAGGATCAAATTTTCCTCACTCAGTTGTACGCTGAGGTCCCTTCGCAAGACATGAATGTTTCCTATTGGGTTAGCTAGCCTGTTCAACCGAACTGTTTGTATGTTCGTCACTTTGTGGAATAATACCATCATCAAATGTTTTTAACAACTGTCACCTTGTGGATGATCAAGGGCGTCGCCACACTTACATCATACCTTTCTGAGGATGGACAGTATAACACAGACAGTGCGAATGCTGTCCCACTGTCAGCTGGTTTCCATGTTTAGGGGTGGGGGAACTCTCCGTTCCACACACCCAAACCTGTCATGCAAGGGGTTGGCTGTCGTACGAGGCTCGCTTCTGATCAATCGGATACTAGGGCGAGATGGTCCAAGTTGTTAGAGAGCGAATTTACTGACCGGAAGGTCCGTGGTTCGAACCCGACCTCTGCCTCTCGACTTCCCCTTTCTAGGCTTGGGCAAACTGGCAGTATCCCAGCCCTCGTGCTTCCTTCGGGTGGCATGGCAGTTAGGCACTGGAAGGGTGCTACAGTCGGATGATTTTTTCAAACATCGAGTGGACACAGTTGTTCCACCTGCGTGTTTCGCGTTCCGAAATTCGAAGGCCATCTGATGGCTAGAAAGCTGGAAGTGCACCCTAGGGAAGCGCCATGATGAGGCCTAATTTTATGGTGATTTCACTTTTCCGCCATTGGGTACACTTCCTTATTAGATTCTTTGGCAATTGAGGGAACCAAAGTCTAGTTCAACGATCAAGCTCACCAGTTTAGGCATATTATAACGTCTGAAGGCACATCGTTGCCTCGCAACTCCGAGTAATCCCCAGTGTTTAGATACTGCGGGGGTAATGAAAAATCCAGGGGTGGATTCGAACCACGAATAGTCTGGCTAGTACCTTCGCATCCTAAACACAGCTGCGGTGGTCATACGTTCAACCAGGAACCCCCTATAACCATAGCTGCAGTGTTCACAGTCATTACTAGCCCTCTGATTAGTTCTACTCTCCATATGAGCGGAAAAGTAGTCTGAATTAAGGATTTGTCGAAATATAGGTAGTTCGGGTGGGTTGATCTGTTCGCCATGCTCGGCAAACAGATCAACTACCAGCTGATCAACCAACAGAATTAAGGCTGGCCCGTGCATCCGCAGTGCCTACCATGTTTGATCGGAAATTCCGGGAAAGAATTTTCTGGATAAATCTACCTGCTGGGGTTTCAAGTCTCTGGATTTTTTGTCTTATTTTGATGTTCAAGGTTGAGAATCAAGTTAAGTCACCTTTTTTCCGTTTGCAGTCAAATAGTGTAAGATGAATGCGCGACTTCGAGCGATCTGTTTGCTCTCACCTACCTGGTGTATACGAGGGATCGAAATCGAAATTACGTATAAAAAACGTCCTGTGTACAACCGAAGCTCAATGATACGAGCAGCACTGTGCCAAGTATTGGTGGATTGTCCGTCGTAGGACAATATAGCGCGATCTAGCTTGTCTCCGAACCACCCATTTAAGAGGTAGCCCGTCACCGAACTCGTTCTGCACGGGCCTGAAAACTACGCACAAGTGAGCTATTCATAGCCAGCTCCTGCACAAGCAATGGAATTATTAGCGAAACGTCTGAATATTGAGCTAACTATTATAATTCTGGTGAACAGTAGTCAAATATCTGTATAACTCGCAGGATACTAATTGTAAATGGGAGTTTAACCACGTCTTTTCAGCACCCTGTAATTTCCTTCGCATGTTGACTGGATTCCTGCTGTTAACTTGTCTTCACTTTTCAGATTGGACACAAAGCCGCTTTCTGAAATGAGCGCCAATCGAATCTCATCTCCGAGCCCTTTGGCTTTCATAAAATGATCTAAAATTTTCCGTAGAATATTGATGAGTCTGTATCTGCTCTGTTCTTTGCAGCTTAGGGTAGGAATGCGGAACCGACACAGACAAAGGTCTGAAGTGGGATACAACGTGGGTACATGTTGATCGAATTTATTGTCGATATCTGTCCTACTCGTGCGCGATCAAAGACAAGCTACTTCTGCGAGGTATCGAATTCGGGAAGATAAATATCCAAAAAATAACTCCAAAAGTGGCATGTCGGACTAAATCAAGAAGCTCAAGTCGGATACAACAGAAGAAATACGTGGTGGATATTATCCAAGAATGATTAAACAGGATATGAATACTGCTGTTTTGAAGTGGAAAACTCTCTTGAGCCCACCGTTGTCACTCCTATTCGCAAGATCACTACAACCGGTCCTTCTATTACAGACAGATATCTGACGAGTTAGCTTACTACAAACAACTCAACTGCCATCTCGGGGGAAGGGGGAGTCATGGGTGTTTTTAGTCTTTCTAGATGGTCGTTATTGATGATTTCTAACAGGGGTGGAGTGCCTATCAACTTTTTGGTATGTCGGAGGCCTTAATAGAGTGAAAAATTAGGGTGGCTGTGTTTGACCTAGAATACGAAACAAAAGCTAACCGAGAGTCACCTGTAAAACTGTGTACACCTGCGAAATTATCTTCGAGAGTCTAATACTCAGTACTTTTCTGTGTCTTATATCTCATTTTCCGCTTTCGGCGAACTTTCCCGCTCCGCAGAACACACGGATCCCTGAATATAATGAATATGGATGCTGCTAGTAATGTTGCTTTAGCGCACAGACAGAGACAAAACGAACACAGCAGATCCGTGAGCTACTCTCGATCCTCAACGAATTCGGAGAATGTATCGTGACCATGTGATATCTATTCTGTTTTGTTTGCTGACAGCTTGAGGGATAGTATTCTGAATCAGTCTTAATCTCCCCCCCCCCGGTAAATAAGTTGTTAACTTGTTGGTTGTTATGTATGTTTTGTTCCATCGGCGAAACGCAGTTGTTTAAGTGGTTCAGGAAAGCGGTATTTCCTCACCCATCAAGTTTCTCCCGAAGAAAGACTGGGTAAATAAGTGTTAACTTGTTGGTTGTTATGTATGTTTTGTTCCATCGGCGAAACGCAGTTGTTTAAGTGGTTCAGGAAAGCGGTATTTCCTCACCCATCAAGTTTCTCCCGAAGAAAGACTGCCTTCTAGTCAAGGTGACCTCAATACGGACCGGTTTTGAATCCCAAACTTTTCGGGAACAGGTAGTACTCAGAGCCCATCTTTATTACAGAGTGAAAAGAATTTTGTGACGAAGGATCCATACTCGTCCTCTACAACGGATCATTTGTGGGAGGCTTTTATCAGCACTGATTTTTAGAAAAGACAAAACCGGACATGTCCACAGTCTGCTCAGGCCTCAGAGTGATGCAGCAAGTTAATTAGGCGACGTTTGTGCAAACGCGGATTGACTAAAACTATCTTTATTCACCTAGAACTCTACGTGACGAGTGTCAGACTGATGTTTTTGTCTTCAAATGCGTCATGACGACAGAATTTGAACATTGGCGTGATGGCTTAACTATGATGCTCCCGTTTGCAAACTTGTCACGCATTGTAATCTCATGCTGTCCCCCCACCGCACGGGCAACTTAGTCTATTTAACTTATACTGGTGCTGTTCTTGTATCGCTTTTGAATGCGGGCATGTGGATGCAGGCTGTTGAATGTCGGCCAAAGTGCTATAGTCAGGTCACCAAGTTGAAAAAATGTATTCGCAATCGGACAACGTAACAGGTCTGACACGATCGTACAATATCTTTAGGGAAGTCCTCTTAAAGCAGACTTTTATGTAAGTGGGAGGGTTTCTATGGATAGCCAGGGTACATCGAATGACATCGAAGATCAAATGTAAGAGTCATAAAAGGGGCACGATATTATGACACTTGTTTCGACGTTTCGTCGTGTTACAGTCATCAATTAAAAAGCTTGTTTTTTGTGTTATAACAATCGTGTCCTTTCAAATGAGTACCTTCAACCTTGAAATAACTATTTCCAGGCTAAGACAAGGGAGACCACCACCTTTTTCAGAGCCAACAGTGGTCTTCAATAGGAAGCTCCTGTTTTCGGAAGGTTATATCAGGAAGGGAGACAATAATCGTGCACTAGCTTCAGACTATCACAGTATTTTTATCAAAATGTAGTGGGCGTACATATTTACTTGACCAAACAAACGGCGGAGGCTCTTCTTTCGGGAGAGAATGCCCCTCCCCCGACTAAGCCTGAGTGGAACATGACGCATCAATGGTTAGAGACATTGTCAGACATGGTCCAGTCGCGGTCTCCATGGTGGTCCTGCATCCAAGCTACTGTCCTCGATGCATGGCTCCTCTTCTATTCACCCCAATTAAAAGTACATTGACAACCCTGTATTTACGCATCAGGTATATCAGCTACCGCATCTAATACGCAGCCGCCTACCCCACCTCTCCAAATCATCCGTGAACGAAACTGTGGCAGCCAGAACCACTGTACAACAAGTACGCGGTGTTCGCAGCTGATGATGTTAATGATGATAAACAAAGGCGGGGTGGACAGGAGTCTCGTGGGAGCTCCACTTTTCGAAGATAATTTTGGGGCTTTCCTCTTTGACTGTTCCTAAATGCACGGAATCTGAGATGAGCAGCACAGCAACACACGGGAACACAGTTTGAGACCACGAGGAGGAACAGGGACATAACAAGTTAACGGTGTAAGGAGAGTAGATCCCAGGATTTAATTTAACACCGCACTGATATAGCCATTGTAGCCTGCACTATTGAAGCACAAGACCGATGTCCGATTTCACCAGTGTCGTCCGTTGGCATTGTGATCTCGCGCTGAGCCAAGGTAAGTTAAATTGGTCTTTGGGCTGATTCTTAAAGACGCGGGAACAGGTATACCACCGGAATATATAACTCTTTCTCCTACACAGTCCACAAAAGTCTATCGCTAACTGCAGTGTGACCTCAAGTAATGAAAGCACACGCGACCAGATCACGTTACCTCTCTGTCTGTGATGCCCGTTCATCAGAAAATATCAAGTGTATGGTTAGAACTTGTTAGCCCAGCTTTTTGGGCGAATTTGTCAGCCCTAAGCAAACCCGTTCCAGTTGCCTGGAAGCATCAAAACCGAGAGATTAAGCTGGATTCCAGGTGAATCTCTCGAAAAACCGAATTAGTTTGAAAATGAGCGTATATTCGCTAATTTCGTGCAATTTGGTTTCAATTAGAACATAAGGTTGACGGAAACTCGGGGACTGCGCCTACCTGATCAGCCCCAAGAATGACGAAACCGGTCGTGGGCTGTCGACGGATTTTCAGCAACCTTATGAGTAGTGCATTACAAATATATACACGTATCGCGATATCTCGAATATCGTAGAGAATGAAACATGAGGCGGTCTGGTGCAGCACATTCATTTGCCTGGAAACATCACAACCGAGAGATTCATCTGGGTTCCAGGTGAGTCTTTCGAAAAACCAAATTAGTTTGCAGATGAGTGTATATTCGCCAAACCCGAGGACATCGCAAATTGCTCCCATTTTTAGGTGCGTGTCCACAAGGAACTGTTTTGTCAGTATTGAAGAAAAAATAGAACAAATAGTTGTACAAATTCACCTTAATCCTGGGAGTGAGAAAAAGTATCAAAAGTTCGGACATGAATTCCAAAATCACTATCCCAGGTACAGGTGCATTTACCGAATTATGCCTGATAGTTCGTAAAATGCTTGTTTTATCTCAATTCCATTGTTAATTTTCAATAGTCGACTCGGGATACAACCGAGGAGAGCAGTTGTCAGTGCTCCGATCACCACAAACAACCTCCGTCATCACTCATACATTATCTTTGAAATTCCCAAGGTCGTCGGAAGTTACTCATGTCAACTGGAAGTACCTTCTCTTCAAACGCTGATCAACGTAGCGTGAAAGATCGGGTTCCAGAGGTATCTACTTTTTGTTTGGAATAGGCCTTTACTGTTGTCCACATTGATCATTAGCATGTATAGAAACTAAGTGTACTGTACTGTTGTTCCGTTGTCAGTCCCAATATCGACAACGTTGTGAAGAATACCATGTACAACGAAGTAGTCAAATTTCAGTCAGCTGAGCAACCATGCACGTGCGACGGTTTAGTTCCACACTTCAATTAACTCAGAGAAAACAGCATGGTCTACGGGGTTTGCCCCGAATCGCGTTGCACCACTATTGTGAAAAACAACAAACAAGAGCAACAGTGAAAACAACAACTACAGCAACAACAACAACAATAACAACGAGAAAATCAATAAGCTATTTGGATGCACGGAACTAGGTCAGAACGAGTAAACAACTCACATTTAGCTACAGTCACGCGCTTGCCTTGTGAACAACAAAATCGGCGACAACAACAACAACAAAAGCGAGGACACGAACAAGCTCGTCAACAACAGCAACATAATTCAGCGAGTTCAAGGACAGCAGTGAATAGCAAACAGG
>NW_008751868.1:712933-734282 GCF_000715545.1 Opisthorchis viverrini
TAGAGGATTATATATAAGGTAAATAGATTTCAGACGTTTGAAGTGATTGCTTTATAAAGCCACCTTACTCCTCTAACTGCCCTGAGTGAACGGAACTTGACGACCCTACTTCCCAAGCCTAATTAACTACCCTCTTCAGAGCAATAAAAACTCAGTTGCGTTGGTCATTGCCGTCTCCCTGGATGAGGACCCCGAAACATGACGCATCAATGGTTAGAGACATTGTCAGACATGGTCCAGTCGCGGTCTCCATGGTGGTCCTGCATCCAAGCTACTGTCCTCGATGCATGGCTCCTCTTCTATTCACCCCAATTAAAAGTACATTGACAACCCTGTATTTACGCATCAGGTATATCAGCTACCGCATCTAATACGCAGCCGCCTACCCCACCTCTCCAAATCATCCGTGAACGAAACTGTGGCAGCCAGAACCACTGTACAACAAGTACGCGGTGTTCGCAGCTGATGATGTTAATGATGATAACCAAAGGCGTGTTGGACAGGATTCTTTTAACAGCTTCTAACAACACTCATCAGACTTAACCCTCATATTTCTGGCAGATCATCGGTGTTAATTTCGTGGGAGCTCCACTTTTCGAAGATAATTTTGGGGCTTTCCTCTTTGACTGTTCCTAAATGCACGGAATCTGAGATGAGCAGCAACACACAAATCTGGAACACAGTTTGAGACCACGAGGAGGAACAGGGACATAACAAGTTAACGGTGTAAGGAGAGTAGATCCCAGGATTTAACAAGTTACCGCACTGATATAGCCATTGTAGCCTGCACTATTGAAGCACAAGACCGATGTCCGATTTCACCAGTGTCGTCCGTTGGCATTGTGATCTCGCGCTGAGCCAAGGTAAGTTAAATTGGTCTTTGGGCTGATTCTTAAAGACGCGGGAACAGGTATACCACCGGAATATATAACTCTTTCTCCTACACAGTCCACAAAAGTCTATCGCTAACTGCAGTGTGACCTCAAGTAATGAAAGCACACGCGACCAGATCACGTTACCTCTCTGTCTGTGATGCCCGTTCATCAGAAAATATCAAGTGTATGGTTAGAACTTGTTAGCCCAGCTTTTTGGGCGAATTTGTCAGCCCTAAGCAAACCCGTTCCAGTTGCCTGGAAACATCAAAACCGAGAGATTCAGCTGGATTCCAGGTGAATCTCTCGAAAAACCGAATTAGTTTGAAAATGAGCGTATATTCGCTAATTTCGTGCAATTTGGTTTCAATTAGAACATAAGGTTGACGGAAACTCGGGGACTGCGCCTACCTGATCAGCCCCAAGAATGACGAAACCGGTCGTGGGCTGTCGACGGATTTTCAGCAACCTTATGAGTAGTGCATTACAAATATATACACGTATCGCGATATCTCGAATATCGTAGAGAATGAAACATGAGGCGGTCTGGTGCAGCACATTCATTTGCCTGGAAACATCACAACCGAGAGATTCATCTGGGTTCCAGGTGAGTCTTTCGAAAAACCAAATTAGTTTGCAGATGAGTGTATATTCGCCAAACCCGAGGACATCGCAAATTGCTCCCATTTTTAGGTGCGTGTCCACAAGGAACTGTTTTGTCAGTATTGAAGAAAAAATAGAACAAATAGTTGTACAAATTCACCTTAATCCTGGGAGTGAGAAAAAGTATCAAAAGTTCGGACATGAATTCCAAAATCACTATCCCAGGTACAGGTGCATTTACCGAATTATGCCTGATAGTTCGTAAAATGCTTGTTTTATCTCAATTCCATTGTTAATTTTCAATAGTCGACTCGGGATACAACCGAGGAGAGCAGTTGTCAGTGCTCCGATCACCACAAACAACCTCCGTCATCACTCATACATTATCTTTGAAATTCCCAAGGTCGTCGGAAGTTACTCATGTCAACTGGAAGTACCTTCTCTTCAAACGCTGATCAACGTAGCGTGAAAGATCGGGTTCCAGAGGTATCTACTTTTTGTTTGGAATAGGCCTTTACTGTTGTCCACATTGATCATTAGCATGTATAGAAACTAAGTGTACTGTACTGTTGTTCCGTTGTCAGTCCCAATATCGACAACGTTGTGAAGAATACCATGTACAACGAAGTAGTCAAATTTCAGTCAGCTGAGCAACCATGCACGTGCGACGGTTTAGTTCCACACTTCAATTAACTCAGAGAAAACAGCATGGTCTACGGGGTTTGCCCCGAATCGCGTTGCACCACTATTGTGAAAAACAACAAACAAGAGCAACAGTGAAAACAACAACTACAGCAACAACAACAACAACAACAACAACAACGAGAAAATCAATAAGCTATTTGGATGCACGGAACTAGGTCAGAACGAGTAAACAACTCACATTTAGCTACAGTCACGCGCTTGCCTTGTGAACAACAAAATCGGCGACAACAACAACAACAAAAGCGAGGACACGAACAAGCTCGTCAACAACAGCAACATAATTCAGCGAGTTCAAGGACAGCAGTGAATAGCAAACAGGTAATGCACTCTCTGTGGGCTCGCCGTCAGACTAGCGTTGTGGCGAATCCAACGAACGACCTCCGAGAGGGATGCCAACAGATAAGATTATTCACCTGTTCAATAGCTGTCGGAATTTCGCTGAGTTACGGTTTCAGGCAGTAACGAAAGGTGAAATGTATCTACCCTAGACACGTGTTTCTCATCACATTTTCCTCCTACTGATTTGGACATATTCGTAGGAAGTAGTTGATGGAACTGGTTATGATGGTTAGAATTTTCCTCATCGTTTACCGTCTGAAACCCAAGGAGAAGGTATATTGACTATTCGCAATGTACTACTCATAAGGTTGCTGAAAATTCTTTGACAGCCCGGTTTCGCTCTTATTGGGGCTCATCACTGAACATAGCGGAAAACACACAATGGCTATTTTTAAAAGCATGTGGAGATTTCAAACTGATTGCGAGCGCGTCTTCATGAATTTCCTCAAGGTAATCAACGAGATCTGGGTTTGAACACAGTTGAGGTTTTTCGTCGTACTCTTTGGAACATGGAGATAAAAACATCTTTCGTTAGCATTATATTCTCTCACGTATGCTGTCAAAACAAGTTTTCAGTTTTAAATAAAAAAATGCCCGAAGGTGGATACCTCTGCTTTACTATGTCCCACGTGTTCACTACATAGAATAGCTTTGAGAATCTTTCACATCAGCCTTGGCAAAATTCCATGTTGATTGGCAATGTGTTGGAATTTTGGTTGCTCGAGTGCATTCATTACTAGACGATCACGTGCCTGGTGATCTGTTCGCCAAGCCTCATACTTGGCTTGTAGGGTGGTGACGAAGTATCTGCAATTCAGTTGCAAAGGTGGGCGGACAGATCAACAGCTTCCTGACCAATTAACAATCTGTGCTGATTATCAGGTATCCAGAGCAAACCTATCCAAGTTTGCACAAGTCTTCTAGAGTCTGCTTCGATAAAATTAACCCACCAGACGAGCTTATTGTTCTTGGACTAATAAGGCAACAATCGATGTTTATCAGTGGATTCCCTGAAGAAGCTTCGTTAATGACTGTTGAGTTTTTGTGGTGTGATCGTTGCGCAGTGTCCTCACATTTCTCGTTCTCTTTTGTCGCGAGGTCCAATTCAGTCAAGAGTCGGCAATGTAGTTGTCTGTAATGACCTCGTCCATTCAGTCTTCATTGAGAATTTATCCACCGACCCCTGTCAAAGGAAGCGAGTGAGGTGCTGTTTTTGATGGCCAGCGGAATAAGGGAGAGTAGTCTCATATGTTCTTGAAACCCAGGGCGAATTCGTAAAAAGTTCTCCATGGGCCCACCGCCGATCGCTGTATTTCCCCCAAACTTCTCTGAGGAAATCGTTTTGTTTCTCACACCCGCTGATGCACGCGCCGCGACCTGCTGAATCCTGAGAGTCTTATATGTTACCAGGAAGCTCATTATAGTGGCAGACATTTCGCAACAAGCTATACGGGAACGTATTCGAATCTTGAATCTTGCAGTTGGTGCCAAAATCCTATGTTTGATGACTCATCGCAGGAGGAGAAGAGAATGGGTCAAAAGCCTCAGTGTTGATTGATCGATAAGCTAGTGCCTGAGGTTTTCAAATGTGAAGGATGAACTTAGTGAAATGCTGGTCGTACATGAGCCAGTCTATCGATGGATGGGCTGTAAGCATTTACCAGCCGAACCAACAACTCATCCTTAGCCTGGAGTTAGGGCTTCTGTATCCAGTCATCCAGGATCCAGTTGGGACTCACAAGATACAGCAGTGGACTTGATTCGCGCAGAGCACAATCGCTACAACGAATTGGGATGAGACTGTAGTGCATGTCTGAAACTAGATTAGGTAGAAAGTTATAAAAGTTTGTGTTCAAATTTAACCAGAAAATGACACTAAGTTCCGGTTGAAATGCTTTTATCCCGTACATGGTGTGGGAAGTCTAGTTTGGATATCCCCTACAAAAATGCATCAAATGCCCCCGTGGCTTTTGTAATAGTTTGATATTTTTCTTCCCGGAAGCGGTACGTGGCGCTACACTACCGATTCGGTTACTTTGGGTTACTTGCTACCATTACCCAGTAGTTGAGGAACGTCATTGCATATAAGTAAGCTTGTGTATCATCCTTCATATGGCACCATTCACAGGGTCGAAGAAAACTGTGAAGGACTAATTACGGCTTTTACAATTCTTGAGACACAGCATGCAGGTCTAATCCTCGAATTTCCATCAGGCTTGTTCTTCATGTTGCTAGTGTGATAAGATTTAGGTTTTGGTGGAGATTTCGTCCTGTAAGTAAAACCAATCTATGCTGAAAAGTCATCCTTATTGGGAATCATCAGCAGTCAGCATCTCACGAAACTCCAGAGAGTCTCGAAGCCCTGACCTCCTGGCTAGTAGTTTGAACACTTGTGCGTTCAACCACGAGTGGCTGACCAGCAATGTGATTAACTCACTCATCCTTCAATCACGGGATCCATATCACGCGGTCACAAGTGTTGACTGGCTCCTCAAGCGACGACTTCTCAGATGAAAGTTTCGCTCATTGGGTGAAGTTTATTCTTCCACTGAGTTACAGTATTATAGTACTTATTGTACTTAGTACTCTTTTGTAAACTAGATAAAGTTTGCTGGGAGACTGGGTGTACTGTACAGAGGCTGTCCCGTACTCCAGTTGTAAGCTTGTTCAAGATATCTAAATGTTTTTCCTCGTATTACATTACTAATAAGGTTTTTGGAAAATCGACAGCCTGGTAACGCTTTCGCCCCTCACGGGGCTCATCAAATGGGTCTAGTCAATGAGTTTTCATCATTCCAGTTCCTTAGCCGGTTTTCAACTTGAGATCCTCTAAACCCCTACTTATTCTGTCACAGTGTGTGCCAAACCTGCCCTCTTCTTCGGTTGCTCGGTTCGCTAGAAAAACCCTACCTGATAAAACTGATCCACCTACAGACTTCGTGCGGTTGTTTATTAGAACTCAACCATTTCGAGGCGTACGCTGAAACCGATGTGGGTCTGGCTATTGGGGACTGGTTAAGTGATCGGTTATATCACGTGAATACCAAATGAACTACAAGTTCTTTGTTCACAACTAGATCTGGCCGCCGCGTAATGTTATCAGGCAGCCAGTTCCGGCATGTTTACCCAATGAGATGAAACAGGTGATGAAGTGCTTTCCATTGGTTAATTACTTTTACCTGGTAATTGTCGTTTGTAAATATTTCTAGCCTTAACCGAACAACCAACAGACTCCTCCTCGTCGGAGTCGCGAAAAGTTATGAAGAATTGTCTGAAAATTTGGGCGTTTCTAGGGAATTTGACGCAAGAACTGAGTCCAGAAGGAACCACTTGCTACGTGAACAGCGGATACTGAGTTAAGTGGTTTTCATCTACAAACGGATCTTCCTCGAAGGTAAATCGTCTACACAAACTGAACACATCCTTTAAGCTTCGAAATGTCTTATTTTTTGGTGGTATTTTCTCACAACAAGTGAATCGGTACTGTCAGGTTTTGCACATCGAATAAAGGGGCAGTAAAGTTCTTGAACACGATTAGCTTTTGGATTAAGAAACATGACAACCAGACCGGGGCTAAATTGAGCTTCCTCTACTGCTATCCGTTTAATGGTGATCGAAGACCTGACCACAAAATGTCTTGTCCTTGGGGAGGATTTTGGGGTTGAAAATATTGCCTTCAACTCATGTTGAAAAGCTGAGAAGTGTTGTACGTCTGTTTGATTCTTGTTTCGAAATCATCGACCGATCATACTGTCTGTTACTATCACGAAATAATTCGCCAAAGATTCACGCGCACCTAAAATTCGTTGTTTCCCAAACGAATAAGCCTTTCTTCAAAATTCGTCACGAAGTGTAGCTTCCTGGTCGTTCATCCATTAAACCGGCGTATTGATTCCACCCAATGGATTAACTTTCTCTGGGAGAAGAAATGTATGACATCACATCTAGAGGAGGTGAAAATCGGTGGATCTCACCACGACACGCAAGCCATCTGGGTTGGGAAGCTCATCTTTACTGGGAATAACCACACTGAAGAAGATGAAGGAGATGGATGTATGAGTCCACCCCGTGTTAGGGTTGATGTTATGGAAATTACCAGCATTGGCTGGAGTTATGTGGGATAAGTTCTAAACATAAGTCTTTTGGAATCCTGCGGGTGTGTAGATGCCAAATCACGTGCAGCCGAGCAACTATGATCTAAATTAAAGACACTTTAAATTAGCATATAGTACGAACGGTATTAGGTAGGCAAGATCGAGTATTACATGGAGCATGTTTTTTACACTTACCATACTATATTTCTGGTACGTTTGCCATTCATTGAAAGGATGATTCTTCCCCCATTAAATACATTTGTTAATGGATCCAGCAGACATCTAAACTCAAATTGTCGAATCAATGTGATGCGTCTGTGCCATTTTACCATGCGCAAAGACGAGATAATTCCTCTTAAACATAAGCCTAAGAATAAAAAAACCGCTCAGCTGTAACACCCTCCCGGTGTTTAGCTGCGATGCTACCCGAAGGAAGCACGAGGGCCGGGATACTGCCAGGTTGCCTAAGCCTAGACAGGGGAAGTCTAGAGGCTGAGGTCGGGTTCGAACCATGGACCTTCCAGTCAGTAAATTCGCGCTCTACTTGAGCCTAAAAATGCATAAAACTGGTCTATAAGATTACTCGAGCATGGATATTTTAATCAAAGCTCGTGTGCGATGCATAAATATTGTGTGGGGAAACAGTAGGCAGTGAATGTTTTATGGGCCATGCCAATTGGAAAGCAGTTTATTGGTCTACGTGTTCACACGGCAAAACACGTCAGTCGAAAGGCGGAGCTAGTCGACTGTGAATAAATTGCGTACATGTGAGTACAAATATGATGATCGTGTGTTACAAACATACAACGGTTGGTAGTCGGCGTAAAAAAAGGAAATAGCAGAAAATCTGGATGTTGTCCGTTTGAACCAATGCGACGGTTACCGTAACCACAGCGGCAGTGGTGCCGGCTCTTGCACATGATTGGTAACGAAGACGCATTTAAGCGTAATATGCTTTTGTGCAGAAGATAGCACAGTGTGGTTTGGAATGTCTATTACGAATTCACTCAAAGTTGAGCTAAAAGGTCCAACGCAGCTTGTGGACGATCCAGACGACCGACAGCAGCGAGCGAGAGACTACCAAGGCCACTATCAGGGCCACAAGGGAGCCACTCGCCTGTCTGATTACGGTTACTGATGACACGATTTTAGGGATGCCCGCATCATTCAGTGTGCGAAACGTAGTTTACACTTTGAACACTCATTGACCAGATGAATAGCTTGTCTTCAACTGGTGTATTCCTGGCGTAGTCTGGGATGCTCTACGAGATTACTAACTGCAGCGTCATCACTATCAAATGAAAGCGCGTTTGGTCACCGAAGTTGCACTCATGTTTTCAGCGTTTCACTGCATAACATAACAGCCGATCCCCGGCAAGGGAACTTGTCCGCCAATCAATACTGATAGGTTGGAAAAGCTGAAATACGTCTGTCCTTAGCACTGATTGGACATCATGTTGCCTAGAATTTGCTGAATCTTTCCTTGGGGACGACTTCTTTGCGAGGATAATTACAGATAAGTCAGTTATGGTCGAATATAGTAACTGATCAAACCTCAGTTCCTCTCCGTTGATCGATGATTTAAATGTTCATGCTCACATTACTCTCGTTTGAAGAGTCGTCCTCCTGTTCTGGCGCAATTATTCTGGTGAGTCCACGCCAAAGGAGAGAGGCAGTGGACTCGAGTTTCGCCCTAATTAGAGGTCATCAGCAGTGCATATCCAAAGGCAGTGTCGGGGTTTGAATAATTACACCAGGACAGGAGTCGTTTGAGTATGAACAATACATATCCCGCAAACCTCTTGACAGATTTAAGTGTTATTTTGGAAGACCACCCTGATCTTGATTTCCTGTTTTCTCGCATATGCAGTGCCTTCCAGCGATCATTGAAAGAGATGATTTAAGAGATAGTGTGTAGAACGATTGGTTGCTCGGTAGCGCCATTTGGCCGTTGGGCAGGTGGCAGGTCGTCTGTTGGTCGAACTTGGAAAATGGCTTACAAGTCTTTTGTCATCATATTAGAGGTCATCGTCAATTCGTCGTCAGGTTTGCTGGGGATGTCTTCTTTTACTAAAGTGGCCATTGTATGCTGGAAAAAAATTATGTAGTGACATTAATATGCTGCATTTCCGCCAGACACCTCGAAGCATACACAGTGTTGACTTGCAACTATTTGTCAAGTAGACACCGAGCTGTTTGCATTGAAACAAACCACACACAACATTTCACCCGATGACGACGCTCATTTGCCATTTCTTGGTCAGTGCTCATGTAATATCTGCGGATGAAAACAACTCACCCCGTGGTGTGCGGTTGCATAATTTTAGGCTGAAAATCTACGAACTTATGTGGCTTACAGATTGACATGATTTGACTCAACTTGGACTTGTTAAGAGTTCCCCCCTCCAAGATAGTTTCGTTGGTGTTTTCAAACACTCGATCGTTCTCTAGCACACTTCGTTAAGAAAACCGAATGTTATTTTGTAATTCATGTTCTGAATTCGGTAACTGCATGATATATAAAGAATCATAAAGTGGCTAGAGCGCGATTGGCCAATTATATCTTCCGTTTTGTAAAAGAAAACTGAATAAACGTTCACGACCATCACCCGTTGAGATTTTCTGTCAACAGAGTGGTACATTCTGTCAGAGAGAGGGACATTTACATACTTATTCTTGTCTGTTCCAGAGCCAGTGAGCTCAGAAGTAAGGCGAGTGAGATGAAAGTTAAGTGACGATTAGATCGTTCAGTGTTCGAGCTCATTTTTTCCCTGATTCTTACTTTAAATATTAGTGTAATGGTGATAATACTGACGGGAGAGGCATGCGAGTAGTATGTTTTCTTCTCGTAAATTCGCTTTGTGTCCCTTGAAAAGGGAGATCTGTTGCAGAATTTGTGGAGTCGCTTTGTAGCATTTTCTTGGATTTGAGCAATATTCAATGAATACCCAGGAAAGTTCAGGAAGACGCTTTCAAGAGAAGATTAATGTTCAGTTTTTGTAAATAAGATGCAAATGAGAGTTTCGCTTCCCTGTCCAATAGTCTGTAACTGTTCAATTGGCATTTTTCAATAAATAACTCCGCAACGAAAACCTTCCTTTCACTAGAGCATATCTTCATACTGAAGTAACCCAACGAAGAGATGCAGTTCAAGCCAACAAATGGCCTCTTCGGAACAGCGACAGTTATTTCATCTAATAATTACTGGTTTCCCGTCTCTGTTTGTTTGCCACATGTGTTCAGAGAAGACCGATGCTCCTCCATTACAATTAACCTTTCAGAAGGTAGACGAATTAATTCTAAACCGGCACTGCGTGTTTCGTCTATTTATCCATCTTCAGAGTACTCCATTCCGTAGAATTATGATGACCCCGAAAGTCTGTCTGATAATATGACCAGCCCTTGAAAACTACCAACACCGTATTTCCATAATAGAACCCTCTCGCAATATATCGTTTACCATTACCCTGTTTGTTACTTTGCAACGCGTTTTTTCATGTGACACAAAAGAACACTTTTTCTCACAAATAGTGACTAGTTTCCGGGATCCTACCATGCTCGGTTGAAAATGAGTGCATACAACACGGGGGTTCCATATCACACTATTAAATTGTGAAGGGCAGTAGAAAGGAGACCATTCAACAGCAACGTGTGGCGGTTCCGCTGAAATGCCTTTTTCTGGACTGACCAGCTCCCAGTTTGAGCTTGATCTTATTATATATCTCGATAATTTTCAAGCGACAGTAAGGAGTAACCAGTTGACTACTAACGAGCAGCTACGATTTTTTTCTGGAAAATTCCTCATGCGTACTCATCAAAGAAGCGACTTCATTTACGGCGCATTCTTCCGATAAATTAGTTACCCAGTTGGGCAGCTCGGCTATTTTTAATTTCAGGTGCGGAGAAACCATTTATTCAGGATAAGTTTTGTTGGACTCTGAAGAATATAATCACGAAACCAAGGGCATCATATTTTATCAGTAATGAAGTATGCTTTACTCGCAAAACAAATACACGCCACTTAGTCACGTGGACTCGGTGGGGTCCGTCAACCCCGAATGGTATGAAAATGTTCTCCCAGAAAATGAGGTGCTCTAGACTTTAGATAATGGTAGTATAACCAAGCTTCTAATGAGGCCCTCTGGAAGGCTTGTGGATTCCCATTCTAGACTTCATTCATGAGGTGATTCAAAACAGGATGTTTCAACACGAGTTAGTTTCAGTTCGCACGATGGGATCCAGAACCGGAATTCAAATACACTACCACCCTTGTCAATACGTGACTTCCAGTCGACAAAAAGACCATCTCTCTCTATTGCTCGTGTGTCCTTATGGGATATTCCACAATTATCAAGCAGTAAACATAGATTTTGAACGGACTTCAATTAAGAGGATATGGTTAATTCCTAAACGTCTTACTAAATAACTTCTGTTTAACTAGTAGCATTTTCCTATAGTCCATGGGTGATATAGTCAAACACTAACTCAGTTAGTGGCAAAGTAGGGTTTCTTTTCGAATCCTTTTGACGGCTAGGTTAAAAAGCAAGCACTCACCTTCGTAAGATCCGCTACATACTATACTTATTCAAGCGAAGCCAAATTTAAAGGACACTCATCTTCATCACCACCATCATCATCATCATCATCCTCATCAGCAGCAGCAGTAACAGAAGTGTTAACACTGACGCATCGCTGCCATCCTGACACTGACCTATGGTCAAGCCCGCTTTCGTTGTTACCTCCGCTGGGTCAAGAATGACGAATGAAGACTGGAAATTTTGACACTATGTACTGGTACACATCATCCAGTGGTAAATCAGTTTTCTAACAGCCAGACTACTACGGAAAACTTCCGCTGGTCAGTAGCAAGGATTTTCCTTGGTCAGCTGACTAAATTCGTTTTTTTCCCAACTAGCGAGTGCCGGCGTCTTTTCGTCTTTATTCTTGCCTACTTGTAAGTAGCTCACTTAGCCGAAAACATTTTTCACATCCGGGTTTTCTGTGACAGTCGCTGTTAGCGGTCTTTTGTTTCATTCAGCATTATATTTGTTCAACCGTACTCATAAATTTTCTTTACATCGTGTTTGCAGTCCTTCAGCGCCAGGGCTCAAACCTTTGTCCATGAAACTTCGAGCAACAGAAACTCGCGCTCCCTGTCATTAGTTAAGATTTTTTGCAAGATAACATCTTGGGACCGTAGTGATATTCTGGCCAGAGTGTTCATCGCGCTCGCATTCATCGCACAGCGTAGTACAACCAGTGCTCTACATCCTTTTGTCTAAGCTACCGACTTTAGGAAAACTTTTATTGATGTATCTATGATTCACACCCGGTGCTTTTGTTCATTCTGAGATGTATGTTCGGATTGAAGAAGTTCAGAATGGACGACAGCTTTTTCGAGGAATTCTGTGTTTACCCGTAGGCACCATATCGGTCTTCACAGAGCATTGGCGCTCACTTGACGTTGGTGGACTTGCTCAATTTTTTTCGCGAGATAGCTCCTAATTTTTTGTCTTTTATGGTGCTCCTTCTTACGAAAATTGTTTTTGGTACATCCTGATTCAAACTGCATTTCTTGAGTTTATGCGTTTGCTCCCTTTTTCATCAACTCCCCATACGACAGTCTGGCATGATTTTAGGTCCAACCATGTCCAATCATTTTCGCCATCAGCTCCCTGCAGCCTTTGGTCATGATATGACTGTACGGGGTGGTAATATTATTCGTTACAACACAGTACGACAAGGATTACCCATTTGTGTCTCCAGAGAGACGGTCTTGTAGCAAGATTCCAATCCACTGCCTTTTTCTTTCGACTGCACAAATTCTCGTGTTTGACTGATCATACCAGTTCATTGCTTGTTGATGTAAGCTGTTGCAGTCACGCGCCAGTAAGTCAGTTGGGTTTTCTTGACCAGCTTTCACACGGCAGATGTCACATACACAAACATCACCCGTAACATCGAACCCGCTTAGCTTCTGACTGACTTTAAATGGGGGAACGAGCCAACCTTCAAATTGAAACATATCATCACTCCAGGTAGTATTATTCCTTATAGCACAGTAGGACATGAACTCCACTTTTGTTGATCCTTTTTTCATTTTTATTGTGTACAACTTGATTCCTCGTTTTGTTGTTCCCATTTTTCGCCTATACGCCCTTTCATGTGTTGACCTGAAAGCAAGCCGCTCTCTGACCTTGTCATCGTACGTCTAGTTAAAATCAGCCACGTAGGTTTCGCTGACTTGCGATCACCCTGCCTTGAGTCACTGTAGAATTTAGGTGAGATTGATGTTTATTACATACTTATTTGTACAGGATCCCATTTGAAACTAGCAGTTCCTAAACCAATGCGTAGAAGCCGGCGTAGTCCCACGATCGGAGGTTTGTTCCTTCTCATCTTTCGTTTGTATTTGTTCGTTTGCTTGTTTTGCATTCATAGTACCGCATTTGAATGATTTGACTTTTGGGGTTTTGTGGGGAACTTAACGTCCCCCAGTTAATCGATGAAAGCAATCGATACCGTTTGTGTTACAACTTTTTAATCAGATAATTGAGCATTGTGAGCGCGTTCCTTCCGTTGCAGTTTCCCCTAAATGCGGTGAAATATTTGCAGCCATTCACATGGGTTTTATTCTAGGTGGACGCAACAATCGGTCGTATCAGCATTATTCGAACGGAACACAGTTTCTTGTACCAGGAAGGAAGTTTTTTTAGACTACACTGGACCCACGTTGTGATTTTCACATTCTGGTTATAAACTGGTTCAACTGCTCAGTTCGGGGTTTCCCAACTAAAGCACAGCCAAAATTTCGACCACTGAACTTTCACCGGTCTTTAGAGATTGTCGTGCACGTGGAATCGAACTTTTCATAGGTCTTTAGAGATTGTCGTGCATGTGGAATAGATCGCGCTCGTAAATCATTTGTCTGCCTGCACTGTTCAACTTGATCCAAACAAAAAGACTTAGTTATATTACATACTAGTGTGAAGAGGTCCGGAACTGTGCACCTACTTTTAGAAAGTTTCATTGGTGGGCGACTCGTTTGGTAACAGCGTGCCGCGAACCTTCTAACAGTTGGCTACCTGCGTTGGCTGCTGTGTGACATTGGTTATAGCAAGATTCACGTTATCGTGAAAGAGCAACTTATGCATTTCCTTTTGCTTGAAGCATAAGCGACACGAACGATCAGCGACACGATCGGTCATGTATCACTTTGTTTAACAGCTTTCATTCAATGGAACGTCAGACCAAGTTAAGGTTGATGAGTAGTACGTGCTCGTATGTTTTTCTGAATTCAACACCTCGAAGAACCACCCAAAAATGTCATTTTTCATCTTTTTTATGGTCAGAGAGCAAAGGCTGTTCAGTGTCAATTTGAAGATTTTGACGAGTTCCACCCAGAACGTGTGTTTCCTCGAATATTTATCCGCGGTATCCAGCTCCGATGCAACCTGCTCAGGACGAGAGTTAGAAGCGCTCGGCATGGTCATGGTGGCCAGACGATTTTATATCGTGGGAACTGTGGCCAACCGGAGAGTTTGGTGCACATTTTGCAGTGCTGCTGGATCACACATGATGCCAGATGTGCTCGTCATGATCGGGTTGCAAGGAAGATCGCAAAACGTTTCCATCCACTGGGATACACCGTCTTCGAGGAGTTGAGAGCACCTACATCGATGTCCTTCATCAGACCTGACATAATTGCTGTTTGAAAGCGCGAGAAACTGAAATAGACGTCAGGAAAGTCTCAGATGGGTGCGAAGTGACTGTGTGGAATGAGAAGAAGCGGATGTATGGTGCTAATGCATATTCCCTCACCATAATCTCAGCCCTAAGTGCAGTTGGTTGTGATGTCGACTTTTTGGTCGCCCAGCTGATGTTCGTTTCTTATCGAGGGATCTGCTTTCCTCAATCCGCTAAGGCTGATATCAGACTGGGGCTCCCTAAGACCACAGCCAGTGCCTTGTGTTTGTTTGGCATTGTGGGCCCTCTGCGTACTTCTATGCGTGGTACATGGCACTGAGTGTACATTCTTGCCATGCACACCACACACGCATCAGATCCAGTATGACGGACACGTTGTGCCTGATGTGCGAGTCTTGACTTCGCTAGCGCTTATCGCGCCTTAAAGAGCCTTCAGCACTGTTTGTGCTTTTCTCGGTTGTTGGTCTTTTCACGCGTGTTTCCATACCAAGCAATCTTACACACGTTGAGATTCATCTTATCTGACTGGAACTGTAGGTGGCATGACTTCGAATGAGACGCTTTTCTCTTCTTATCTAATGTTCTATTGCAACCTTTCCACATTCATCGCCTACATTTACTTTCTATGTTTGCGACGATAAGATCGAACTGTACATCTTGGTCTGACAGGCTGCCACAACCATTCCATGCCCCTTCAAATTTACGGCGTGCGGGATGATGTTCAGTAGTTCGCAAACTCTCCTTCTTTATAAAGAAACGATTTCTCGCCAAATTCGAACCAATGCCACTGAGTAGATATGCGAGAGGATACATTTGCTTTAACGGCAAACACTTTACCTCACTCCGGAGCCTTGCAAATGGACTTGACGGAGGCTTGCTTCCATGTAAACGAGCCTTATGTAAATCCATTGCGATTGATCTAACAGCAAGGTGGCTAACATGAAGTTCGAGAAGTTAGATAACTGCCTACGCTCGGTTGCAGTGCCATGGTAGCTTATTGGGTCGAATGGTCAAATCTGCATTTATAGAAATTCCATTGCTTCTTGTTTCGAACACAAGCTCACGTGATTCCGATTTCCCCTAGAAAGTTCGGAGTGTGCACCGCTTCACTTGTGATGGCTAAACAGATATTCATGCTTCTTGCTCGTAAGTAGGCCCATCGCAAAGAAGCCGACCGGCAAAGGTCTGATGGAGTGAGGTTGAAATTACTATCGAGTTGTGGCGGCTTAACCCCCAAACTCTAGCTGTATTCTTCCGGACTGTGTTGTGACTGTGTGCCTCAAATCAAGTCCACAAGAAGATTAGTGGCACGGATTACCGTAGTGACACTGTTGGCAGGATAACATCTTAAAACTGGTGACTGATGACTCAATGGCGGGGACAGTGTCCCTGATATGTCTCCTCCCGGGAACTCCACTATCTTGTTTAGCACTAGACTCGATTTTTTGTGCTGATGGTTGATTTTCCAAATGAAATAGCGTAACCTGAGGTGCGGAAGGCTGACACAGTTGAACAAAAACATCATTTCTAACCCGTAACGCCACTAACAAAAACAGAAAAACGATAACATAACAGTGCTGACATTGCTGGCCACTTCCTCCAACTTTATGCTTTTATCCGAAGTATCTGCTTGTTCGTTGATCACAAATGGCCGTATATCCAGGTGGAATAAGTTGGTTATCGTAAAGTGGATTTGAAGGTCGGCGCTCCATCTTTGGCATCTCCTTACACTGCCTTTCTTCTACCCAGTAATGTCCCAGGGGTTCTGCAAAGATCTCCTTTAGGCGCAGCTTGTAGATCATTCCCAGTCATTTCGACCTCAGGTGTCTCTTTGTGGAGTTTTACTTGGACACCTAAAGTGTTGCTTGAGCTA
The DNA here is from genome assembly GCF_000715545.1 of Opisthorchis viverrini. Lineage (NCBI taxonomy): Eukaryota > Metazoa > Platyhelminthes > Trematoda > Opisthorchiida > Opisthorchiidae > Opisthorchis > Opisthorchis viverrini. The sequence continues at coordinate 729,127 of NW_008751868.1, forward strand.
TCGTTAAGCGGCTCACTGTAGATTCCTCGGTAACGTTTAATGTTCTACTAAATAGAGGCTTTCCAATCCGGCTGGGGCCTGATTCTTACTTTTGTGTCAGCTGTAGTGTTTCGCACTTTGGTTATGAGAAGGCTTTGCGTCATTGGATCTGATCTTTCAAGACCGTAATCGAAAGTAATTTGTGGTGGAGGACCAACAACCTGGCAATGGTGTGGGGGTTCACATATCACTGGTAGTTTGGTTTCACGTTCACACGAGAAACGGTATTTGGCAGATGAACTTGTGAAACGAACTCCTATATATTCAAAGGCAATCAAGTACTACTATTCGATCTCACACACCCCATTTCTTTCGAAAAATTCGTTCAAAAGTACTTTATGGAATATTTTCGTTCCTTCGACTAACCCGTTTCTTTGTGAGCGGCATGACTCTGGGCAGGTTTGTTTGTTCTACAGAATATTACATATCTCATGCACAAAACTGCACCAAAATTCAAACATTAGTCAGATTATCGTCCATACAATGAACCCTAACGACCAATTCAACAATCGATGGTTACGCACGCCAAGGTGGCTCCATTACGTTGATAAAACGGTCAGTTGCACCACCGTTTGCAATTTCCTTTCCTGTAGATTCATCTATGCGTCCTGCGTATTCACTCGCAAATTCTCCGTCAGGTAGTCTCTCGTGTCAACTTACCGTTACACTGGGAAATGTTGCTAATCACAGGAGCTGTTTCTCCTGAAAATGTAGCATTTCTTATAGTTGTCGCATCAGACGGTTTGCTTGCAGTTGCGATGGTACAAGGAGCGGACCATCACCGAGGCAATTTCGCTTTCCATCGTAAAGCAAAAGGTAACTTCAGTTAGGTTTGGGTTCAATTCGTTGATTGCAAAGCATATGACTGAGAGACAATGCCACGCTTAGTTACTCCGACCTACATTGTGTAATAGAGCCAGTTGTGACAGAAATTTCTACAGTTTTAATCATCTGATCATTCAGGTTTGGGACTCTGTTCTCCGAAATATCTAATGGCGACTGTTAACTTACTAACTTACTAACTTACTAATTAGTTACCTTAATTGGAATCCCTTTGAGCAGTTTAATTAGAATGGGAGTTTGAATCATTTTCCTTGTAAGCTGTTTTCGGTTTATGCGGTCAAAAGTAGTATTCTTAATCGATTTCTTCGGCAACAGCGTTTTTCGGATTACAGTGAAATTTTTTGCTTCAAGGTGGTCTAAAACTCGGACGTCAAGTATGACATTTGATCCACCTTCATACTTCATCGTTCGTATGATCCACCTTCTTCATCGTTCGTATGCCACTCTACACGTTAGCATCGTCAAACGCCCACAGAACTGTTGCAAGACCTCAGCTTTCAACAGTGATGCTCAGCGTCATTTAGGTCAAGGGGTGAAATTGTTCAGATACGTACACCCGTAAACAGTTTCAACAAACACGAGTCGTCGGTTAAATTTTGAACAGTTTTTAGGCAAATCTGGACTCATGCTATACACACCAGAAGGATGCGAATGTCTTGGTCCAGATCAAGGTCCGCCATGTTGATCAAATTGCTGAGCAGTAGGACACTGATCCTAAGACCACCGTTTCACCAAGAACCAGCCCACATAAACGTCGCATGCACCGTACAGTTTAGCCCATTTCACTCGTGCTGCATTTGGTATGGATAATCTAGAATCTGGAAGTTATCCTCATTGAAGGACGAAGAGAAACGAATCCCAGTGATTCTATGGAGGCAGCTTTTTTGCGCCAAGGCTTGTATTCGAACGACCAGTGCAATAGTTCAACCAATTTGAATCAAAGACAACCTGCACACTGTCCTTCGGTAGTGTTCCCAGTCGCAGGTAGTGACCAGTTTTTGTTAAATATTCTGCATCTAGCATGGCAACCAAACGCTTATTTCATATCATAAAGGTTTTCTGTAAGCAACATTTCCATCCAAGGTGAGAGCACATGTATGGATTAGTTTGGTATAGTGTTTGCTAGGGTACCTACCTCAAGATAAAACATCTTCTGAGGTTTGTAAGAATGTATTTTTCACGATGATAATTGCGAGAAACTTTTCCGATGCCTTCACATTTTGGCAAAAATATGGGTCCGTACAGACTTGTCTAACGATTAGTTCCCTGATTCCAAGGTGTTTTCACGTAAGATAAGCTGAGCATTGAAATATGCTATGGTTTTGCAAATTAGACTTACTCTGGTCGTGGGGATCTCATCGCGGAAAATTGTTTATTATGTGTAAGGGATTCACATCCTATTGGATTCGCCAGTACTGTCCATTTGTATTTTTCCATCACGAAGGCTTTGCGTCAGACAGTCCACTTTCACGGCTTCCTTCAGTTGGTTACTTTTTCATATTTTGTCCGCAAAACTCGACACACATTAGGGTGGTTGAATACATGTGGACTCTATGATTATTTCTTATCTTACTGTCAATGGTTGTATAAATCTCGCATGCCGACAACTTCTAGATTGTAGTTTCGTTTCTTGACTCACCTGGAAATGTCTCAGTACTGTGCTTAGTAAGCATTACCCGGAAACAAAAAACTAAAACGTACGTATGTGGAAGAAACTATCATAATAATACAACTGTATTTATTTAGCGATGAATAAATAACGAATAAACATGGGATCCTTCGTCGGGTAATCCAACGTCCTTCGGTAATTTTACTGGATGGCATGTTCTAAAGTGTCTTGGCGATATAGCTTAGGGGAATTCATGTCCAATACAGAGGAGTCCAACGGAGGTGATGCAACACTGTTCACATCAACTGTTCAAACTTGATATTCAGCTGCTAATTCTGACTGTCGATGGCGTCTATCCCCATTGTGTTTTCTTCTGTTTTAGCAGCGGATAAAGCTTTTATGTGGTTGAAAAAACTGCATTACGTTTCTAAGGGTTTTGTTATTCTTCTAGAAGCACTTCAAGCGCCCAGCTCCATCCGACAAGGATCAGTACTGTTGATGAAGTTCGTCGTGGTACTGAGTAGTGTACACGACCAGCTTAACACTGGCAATCAATAGTTCAAATTGACACAAAGGAACGACAACGCACTGGCCGTCCCTCAAAACCGCAGTCAGAGGACACTGTTAGCTTTTCAAAAAATCATTTCGTCTCTAACCACAAAAATTCTCAGCACAGAGAAACAACGCCTGCAAAATATTTTCGCTGCTTTGTGTCAGGACCGGATTACTTTGGTTACCACAGACTTCTGATGACATGCAGGGTTAATTGTTTAAGTTCACCTCTCAAAGGGTTTGGGACAAGGCATACATGAGTAGATTATAGGCAGCAAGACTTTCTTGTTCATATTTACAGCCAAAGGAACGGTCTATTAGAGGGGCTCCAGTTCACCGCCTTCTTCATTCGACTGCACAAAGTCCCCGTGTTTGATTGACCACACTAGCTCACTGCTTGTTGATGTAAGCTGTTTTAGTCACGCGCGAGCAAGCCAGTTGCATTTTCCTGGCCAGATTTCACATGTCAGACACAGACATAACCCATGAAATCGAACCCGCTTGGCTTCTGACTGATATTTTTGAAGGGGCAAACGAAATAGCGTGCAAACTGAAACAGGTTCTTACTCCAGGCGGAATTACTGTCGACACAAATTCAGTCGGTTTACCACGTTAAATGGTTTGGATGTGTTGATAAGTACTGCTGTTATAAAATCCGCTGGGAAGTTTGGCTTTAGGCACAGCCAACCCCTAGGAAGACAGTTAACGAAAATGATTCGCGGGACACGGTGCGTCTTGGAGCCCAAGTTATACGGTATCAAAAAACGAATAAAAAGCCGTGTTCTTACCGTCCTCGGTTAAATGATGTCACATGTTGGAACGACTCTCGCTGCTAAACGGTTCTTCAGAATCCAGGCCGATTTGGCGACTTACCTTTTAGAGACCACTTCTGGGCTAGTGATTCTCACTCAACTGGTCTTAACAGGTGGCGAGATTCCAGAAAAAAGCTGTAGAGAGAGAGATAATATCCCTTTCTCAACCCTCCCCCTCACGAAAGATGGTCGGCATTTCGAGCAAGGCAGACAAGACATCCATTGGAAAGCTACAAACGTTACCAGAGCGACGCTGTAAATTTGGCCAACTGAGTGTTTGCGTAAACTGCAAAGAGATTTCAGGTGATTTCGTCCAAACAGTTCTTCTGCCAGTCTGTCGAGAACGGATTCTCTGAGAAGCTCATGCTCATGAGTGTTCTGCGATTCAAGCAGATGTCTTGGTCTCTCCAGACAAACAGACCCATTACTTCAAAGAATTGTTTGAAATCTACTAAATTATTGGCTTTGATAAAATGTTTCTAACTGCTCTGCAATTCATTTTTGTGTCTAGTAACAACAGATAGTCCAACCATGTAAACCTGGCTAAACCAACCTTTATATTCTGACGTCACGCTGACTCTCATGAGACAAGTCATCAGTAAAACGGGTAAGGCTGCGCTGCTGTATATCAAGGAGTTACCAGTTTCAAAAGAACTGTGCGAAAAAAACCCCTTATAGAAATCCACACCGTTGGAACGCTCAAGCTAAAAATTATCTGGAATACCGTCTGAATTGGTTCTCCAGTGTCAAATGGAAAGATACATTGCGAACAACGCCCGCAATACCTGAGCTTGTTTTCTGATGCAATGAAATGAGAAATCAGTAGCATGGCAGCGGTGTTGGGTATTGTAATTCTACTTTGAATATTACTTCGTCGATCAAACAGTGAGGTCTAAGCTGTTCGAACTTCCAGTGAGCTCAGATCATGACACATAGAGTTCACAAATTCTGGTGGAGTCGAAATATGCTTCTCTAACATTTGTAAAAAGTAAAAGCTGGCGAGAATTTTAAAAGCCGAGGAGAACAAATACAGTGCATCTAACTATTATTGTATCACATACACGGGGGCTTAGTTTATCGAACGGAACTTGGCACTGTTCCGGCATGACTCGACTGTTGTATTGTCTGTTTTGAAATCTGGCAATGTTCTTTGATAATAGATCAATTTTAGGCCCTTTCCCAGGGATAAAATCAATGGTCTTTGTGACGACGTTGTCAAGATACGATCATATATTCAAAGTTGCTTAAGCAAGCTAACCTTTATCGCAAAGGTTTCGTAAAAAGGGTTAGACTGAAAAAAA
>NW_008751868.1:734538-735687 GCF_000715545.1 Opisthorchis viverrini
CACCCTTCTGCGACTAACGGTTTGAACCTGATTTTTCTCTTGGTGGTACTGTGTTGATTAATGTGGCCTTTGGTGCTAAATTTCACATAAGCTATTTTCGTGCACAGACTGACGGGACCAGTGTTGGATTTGGGCTGTGGTGTGGTATGAGCGAAGCCTCGGTGTTGAATACGCCATTCATCACACCGTTCTTATTCGAGTGCGTGGGAGGATCGGTTCAGGACTGCTGCCATTTGGTTCGCCATGTTCCATACATAATCACACCTGGTTAATGATGTCATCTGCATAACCTGGAGGATCGGCTGACAAGATCACTTTGTTTGCCTACCTATTATTTAACCAGTTTCAGTCTCATAGTGAAGTTGTACGGAAGATTTCAGCCGTCATTTGAGGTTGAGTTATTGGCAATTGTCTAATGTGAGATGCTTTTTCTGAGACACTGGCTCATCTTTCGCGAAAAATGGATGAAAATAGTTCATTTTTCGCATAAACAGTGTATCAGTTTGCTTCCTTTCCAGAATTTTTCATCGTGGTTGTCATGTACAGTTCGAAAAAAAATGAACTTTTCGTCGTCAGATAATAGGTGAATTAGTCATTCTACCTGATGAGCAGCCAATTGAAAATCTGTTACTGTAGGTGTCAGATCTTGGAATGAACTGGAAGATGTTCGCGTTAAAGTGACGTTGGTTGTATGTTTATAACATATTTTTCGGAAACGATAAACTCCAAACATTCGGGCATATTTTGCTCGTTCGCTTAGCAGCTTTTACTATATTATGTTTGTTCGAAGGCTCTAAGTCCTCTTTTACATAATTTGCAAACCTTACAAAAATTTTTGATGGAAATTTCGTCCTGTCATTGAAACCAGTCTTTACTGAAAGACGAGAAACATTGCCGGATTATTCTATCCATATTGAGAATCATCAGAATTGCGAATCTGACAAAACTCCAAGAAATCTTGCATCTGCAACCCCTTAACCGTTCGTGACCGTTCGGCCACGAGCGGCTGCACAGGAGTGTGGTTAGCTGTGGCTTGGATAGGACACATCGCCTCTCATCTTTCAATCACGTGATCCATATCATAATTATTAACTGGCTCCTCGACTAACCACTTCCCAGCTGGAGATCATGACCATAAACTTCGAGAGG